>NC_068442.1:34710475-35010475 GCF_023373465.1 Oncorhynchus keta | reverse complement strand
TCACTGTGTGTGTGTCTGGGGGGCCTCCCTATCCATCAGTTTACTCTTTGCCCAACGTGGGCCATTGCTTTACATGGCCCCTGAATAACCAGCTGTGGATGGTGTGATTGTGAATCATAGCTACTGTATTTCCCTCTGCCTCCCCTCTAAACTGAACCAGGCGTCAGCCCTGTAACCACAGTAGGGATCTGGGATGTTTTGCACCAGCCAGGGAGACTGTGCCCTTGTTGAGTGCCCTACCTTCTGCACCGTAGCCCAAGACACACGGTCAGTAAATGAGTGAGTGAGAGTGTATACAATAGGCTGGGTCCTAGCCACGTTCCCCTCTCGCTTTCCTCTCCAATGTCTCCTGTAGGCCTCTGCTCTGCGACTCTGGTGTCAGCAGCTGGGAGGGGTGGGTCCCTGACATACCGGGCCTCAGGCACAGCTACTGTCCCTACCAAGAGTCACCAACCCCACCCACAGGTTACGAGCGGGACGCCTGCTGTGTCGGGGGGGGGTGCGGGCATTCCATCGGCCTCTCTGTCACAGGCTCCACACTACATACCGCTGCTCCCCTTTGTCCTCCTCAGGCTGGAGGAAACAACAGCTAGCTACAGCCATGGAGGAAGCAATGAGGCCAGATGTAATCTCCCAGGCTGGGCCTACAACTTGGTCATAAACTCACTACTTTTGGCACTTTTCTGACACTACCATACCAGTGAAAAGATATGAAGAGGAAGGCTCTTATTCAGACCGGGCTGTGAACAGAGCTCCCACTCCACTATGATGGGTCTATGAATCTCAGATCGACTTTGGTATCTCAACAGTATCCACCCACTCGTAGATCACTGAAAAGTTATAATTTACCGCCCTCTACTGGACGAATGCTGATTCTGTCTGTTTGCATACTGGCCATTGTGGCCATCATTTGTAATATGATTAATGAGTGTTGTATGATCACGCACAAATGAATTTGCGTGAGGAAAGGGGGTTTGGCTTTCCATGTCTTTTCCTACTAGTAAAGTTGAGTTTAGTTATTTCATTTTCGTTTTTCTCTCTTCTCTCTTCTCTCAGTGACGTAAAGAAAGAGAGGCAGCCCCTGTCACCAAACAATGATGTCATAGTGCTGTCAGACAACGAGCTGTCCATCCCCATCGTGAACGGCCTGAACTACTACAGAAAGACAGACACTGACCTGCTCAGGGTACGAACACACACACACACACACACACACACACACACACACACACACACACACACACACACACACACACACACACACACACACACACACACACACACACACACACACACACACACACACACACACACAGAGAGAACAACTCTTCTCTTTGTGCTACTCCCAATGTGTCTTCATCCATGATGGATGCAAATCAATTCTAATGTAATTGTGTGTATGATCCCCTGCTGTCTTCCTTTGTGTAGAAGAGCAGCCCAGATGAGAGGGAGTGCATCATCAAACAGTTGAAGGAGGAGCTGAGACTCCAGGAGGCCAAGCTGGTGCTGCTGAAGAAACTACGACACAGCCAGATCCAGAAGGAGAGCACTGTACAGAAGGCATCTAAACAAACACACACACGTACACACACTTACAGTGCATTCAGAAAGTATTCAGACCCCTGTACTTTTTCAAAATGTTCTTACGTTATAGCCTTATTCTAAAATGAATTACATTAATCCCTCATCAATCTACACTCAATACCGCATAATGACAAAGCCAGAATTGGTTTTTAGACATTTTGTATTAATGTATTAAAAAATATATTTGAAAAAAATACCTTTATTTACATTAGTATTCAGACGCTTTGCTATGAGACTCATAGTTGAGCTTAGCTGCATCCTGTTTCCATTGATCATCCTTGAGATGTTTTTACAACTTGATTGGAGTCCACCTGTAGTAAATTGAATTGATTGGACATGATTTGGAAAGGCACACACCTGTCTATGTAAGGTCCCAGGGTTCACAGTGCATGTCAGAGCAAAAACCAAGCCATGAGGTTGAAGGAATTGTCCGTAGAGCTCCGAGACAGGAGTGTGTCGAGGCACAGATCTGGGGAAGGTTACCAAAAAATTTCTACAGCATTGAAGGCCCCCAAGAACACAGTGGCCTCCATCGTTCTTCAATGTAAGAAGTTTGGAACCACCATACTCTTCCTAAAACAGGCCGCCCGGCCAAACAGATCAATCGGGGGAGAAGGGCCTTGGCCAGGGAGGTGACCAAGAACCTGATGGGCACTCTGACAGAGCTCCAGAGTTCCTTTGTGGAGATGGGAGAACCTTCCAGAAGGACAACCATTTCTGCAGCACTCCACACATCAGGCATTTTATGGTGACCAGACCGAAGCCACTTCTGAGTAAAAGGCAAATGACAGCCCTCTTGGAGTTTGCAAAAAGGCACCTAAAGACGAAAGACAAAATACTCTGGTCTGATGAAACCAAGATTGAACTCTTTGGCCTGAATGCCAAGCGTCACGTATGGAGAACACCGTAGGGATGGTGCCAGGTTAAGCATGGTGGTGGCAGCATCATGCTGTGGGGATGTTTTTCAGTGGCAGGGGCTGGGAGACTAGTCAGGATTGAGACAAAGATGAAGGGAGCAAAGTACAGAGATTCTTGATGACAATCTGCTCAGGACCTCAGACTGGGGGCAAGGTTCACTTTCCAAAAGGACAACGACCCTAAGCACACAGCCAAGACAACGCAGGAGTGACTTCGGGACAAGTCTCTGAATGTCCTTGAGTGGCCCAGCCAGAACCCGGACTTGAACCCGATTTAAACATCTCTGGAGAGACCTGAAGATAGCTGTGCAGCAACGCTCCCGATCTATCCTGACAATGCTTGAGAGGATCTGCAGAGAAGAATGGGAGAAACTCCCCAAATACAGGTGTGCCAAGCTTGTGTGTCATACCCAAGAAGACTTGAGGCTGTAATTGCTGCCAAAAGTGTTTCAACAAAGTACTGAGTAAAGGGTCTGTATACTTATGTAAATATTATATTTCAGTTTGTTTTATTTTAGAAATGTGCAAAAAATGTCTAAAAACCTGTTTTCACTTTGTCATTATGGGGTATTGTGTGTAGATTGATGAGGGAAGAAAAACTATTTAATCAATTTTAGAATTAGGCTGTAACGTAACAAAAAGTGGAAAAGGTCTAGGGGTCTGAATAATTTCCAAATGCACGCGCACAGACGCACATGCACAAAGCTTGCCATCAATTGTCTGGTCTCACTCACTCTCTCTCTCTCTCGCTCTCTCTCTCCCTCCCTCTGTTCTCCAGCCAACCTCTGGCTCTGTGGCTACTCCTCCACCGCTGGTCAGAGGCAGCATCGCATCAGGCAAAGGACCACTACAGGTACAGACAGCTACTGCTCACCGCTACTATACAAGTCATTACATTACTGCTATTATCAGAATCACCTTTAAAAAATATGTTTTATATTTTTGCCTTATTGTGGTGCTGCCAGCAATAGACAATATACAAACAGAATAGAGACACGAGTCTACTTGGACATCATACACAATATCCACCTCAATGGACATTTACCCTGTCCCCACCCAATTGACATTTATTATGCTGAATAGCCACCACTAGTCACACCACTGCTACCCCGGTCTCCCTCCTGGACTTCCTACCCATCCCCCCTCCCACTTCTCCTCCTATAGATATTCCCACCCCCCTCAACTGACATTTTCACTGCCCCCACCCCAATGGTAATTTATCATGTTAGTTGTAAATATGTATGTTATTATTAATTTTACGGTTTCATTCACTTCCCTTTGACCTGCACTGTTGGAGCTTGAAGCTTAAGATTTTCATTCACATCTGCAACCCTGTTCATGTGACTAATAAACTCTCTATCTAAACATAACTCTGGATTATAAGCTGATTACAGTCGGAATATACAATTTACAGAGGGGATATATCTATCTATAAACTGTGTGGTTCGAGCTTGAATGCTGATTGGCTGGAAGCCATCGTATATCAGACAGTATACCACGGGTATGACAAAACATGTATTTTTACTGCCCTAATTACATTGGTAACGAGTTTATAATAGCAGTAAGGCATCACGGGGGTTTGTGGTATATGGCCAATATTCCACGGCTAAGGGTTGTGCATAAGAACAGCTCTTAGGCGTGGCATATTGGCCATATACCACACTCCCTCATGCCTTATTGCTTTAATAAGCAAAGGGAGGGATGTACAGCACATTCACACTCCTTGTAATTGTATATCAGTGTATCCATTCAACCCCTAAGCACATTTTAAGCTCTCTGTACTAGCTTGTTATCAGTGTGTCTGTTCAACCATGCTGTCAGAAGTAATCACTTGCATCTTGCTGGGACACAACAGCTGATGTGACATGGCTCTGTTTTGCCTCTACCTGATATGTCTTTACAGAACGATTGATTGAATATGATGTGAAAGGGACTGGCCACTTGCCAGCAAATGTCAACAGTGATCATGTGGTATCATCACAAGATGCTTTCATGGTCAAATCTAATTTCCATTAAATCATGATTTACCAAAGTCTGAATTAAATGTGGATCTTGCGTTAGGAGTCAACCCTCATAGTATGGGTTGATCATGTGGTCACTTGAATAATGTTTACATACTGTTTTACCCATTTCATCTATGTATATACGTTATTCTCTCTCTATATATATACTATCCTACATATTCTTCAGATAGACTGCATTTTCTATCACTATACTGTCCATAATGCTTATACATCCTATCCTATCTATATCTATATATACAGTACCAGTCAAAGGTTTGGCACACCGACTCATTCCAGGGTTTTCCTTTATTGTTACTATGTTCTACATTGTAGAATAATAGTGAAGACATCAAAACTATGAAATAACACATGGAATCATGTAGTAACCAAAAAAGTGTTAAACAAATGAAAATATATTTGAGATTCTTCAAAGTAGCCAACCTTTGCCTTGATGACAGCTTTGCACACTCTTGGCATTCTCTCAACCAGCTTCATGAGGTAGGCACCTTGAATGCATTTGAATTTACAGTCTTGTTAAGTTAATTTGTGCAATTTCTTTCCTCAATGCGTTCTGAGCCAATCAGTTCTGTTGTGACAAGGTAGGGGTGGTATAAGGAAGATTTAGTAAAATACCAAGTCCACGTTATGGCAAGAACACCTCAAATAAGCAAAGACAAATGACAGTCCATCATTACTTTAAGACATGAAGGCCAGTCAATCTGGAAAATTAAGAACTTTGAAAGTTTCTTCAAGTGCAGTCACAAAAACCGTCAAGTGTTATGATGAAACTGGCGCTCTTGAGGACCGCCACAGGAAAGGAAGAACCAGAGTTACCTCTGCAGAGTTCATTAGAGTTGTCAGCCTCAGAAATTGCAGCCCAAATAAATGCTTCAGAGTTCAAGTAACAGACACATCTCAACATCAACTGCTCAGAGGAGACTCCGTGAATCAGGCCTTCAAGGTCGGATTTCTGCAAAGAAACCACTACTAAAGGTCACTAATAATAAGAGACTTGCATGGGCCAAGAAACACAAGCGATGGACATTAGACGGGTGGAAATCTGTGCTTTGGTCTGATGAGTCCAAATTGGAGATTTTTGGTTCCAACCACCGTTTCTTTGTGAGATGCAGAGTAGGTGAACGGATGATCTCCATGTGTGGTTCCCACCGTGAAGCATGGAGGAGGTGTGATGGTGTGGGGGTACTTTGCTGGTGACCCTGTCTGTGATTTATTTAGAATTTAAGGCACATTTAACCAGCATGGCTACAACAGCATTCTGCAGTGATACGCCATCCCATCTGGTTTGGACTTAGTGGGGGACTATCATTTGTTTTTCAACAGGACAAACACCTCCAGGCTGTGTAAGGGCTATTTGACCAAGAAGGAGAGTGATTGAGTGCTGCATCAGATGACCTGGCCTCCACAATCACCTGACCTCAACCCAATTGGGATGAGTAGGACTGCAGAGTGAAGGAAAAGCAGCCAACAAGTGCTCAGCATATGTGGGAACACCTTCAAGACTGTTGGAAAAGCATTCCAGTTGAAGCTAGTTGAGAGAATGCCAAGAATGTGCAAAGGGTGGCTACTTTGAATAATCTAAAATATAACATATTTTGATTGAGAAACATTTTTTTGTTACTACACGATTCCATGTGTTATTTCATAATTTTGATGTCACTTATTCTACAATGTAAAAATAAAGAAAAACCCTTGAATAAGTTTGTCCAAACTTTGACTGGTAGTGTATGTATACACATACACACACACACGCACACACTTTGGACTCCGATATTGCGCGTCCTAATATTTCTTAATTCCATTCTTTTACTTTTAGATTGTATTGTTCGATATTTCTGCACAGTTGGAGCTAGGAGCACAAGCATATCGCTTCACCCGCAATTACATCTGCTAAATGTTTGTGTATGCGATGAATAAGATTTGGTTGTGTAAAGTTTAAACCCTGGTGTCGTTTTGTGTCCAGGTGTCGTCAGGCCGTAGCTCAGGCATAGTGATCCCTCCTCCATTAGTCCGGGGTGGGCAGCACGTCCCGTCCAAACTGAACTCTCAGACTGTCATGCCACCCCTCGTCAGAGGGGCACAGGTAATTTATTCTCTGGTGATTACTGTTTAACTTATTTTATTGTTGTCTTGTGCAATGTGACTTATTAATATGAATTCGACATCCGTGTATTTTTTCATATGTTTTTCTGCTACTTTCATGCTGTAAAACACGTTCCTTGGCAGTGAACTCTCTCTAAGTAATAGACTAAATGCACAATACTAGTTGGTTCTACACGCAGTGTGCTTGTCAGTCTATTCCAGTAAATTAATTTGACAGTGATATGATATTGACATATTTTCTCTCAATGTCCTTTCAATTCAATGGGCTTTGGGCAGTGAGAAGATGCAAAACAATATCAACTAAAAACAACTAGAAATTAACAGTAAACATTACACTCTCTCTGTCCCTGTCCCTGTGTGTGACTCCACTTCCCCCTTCTCCTCTCCTTATTTCCTGCCGTGTGTGTGTGTGTGTGTGTGTGTGTGTGTGTGTGTGTGTGTGTAACGTTGTCAGCCCATTGCGGTGTCTCCCCAGCAGATCGCGTCCTTGCGGCAGCAGCAGCACTCTGGGTCGGCCCCCCCTCCCCTGCTGCTGGCCCCCAGGGCCTCGGTCCCCAACGTCCAGGTGCAGGGTCAGAGGGTCATCCAGCAGGGCCTTATCAGGGTGGCCAATGTCCCCAACACCAACGTCCTGGTCAACATACCACAGGTCAGAACACACTCTATCACCCAGGTCAGTCAGAAACATTACTACATTATTGCCTGGTCACCAGTGTACTGGCCAGCATCTTACATTAAGTCCTCTTCCAAAACGAACATTTCAGAAATGCATCCCCACAGTGTTGGACTCCCAACAGCACTATTTCTTCATCTAATTTCATCCTGACTAGTGAGCGTGTCTCTGTTTCCTAGGGCTCTCAGAAGGGCTCATCTGTGACGTCTCAGGCCGCGATGGGCAGTGGCGTGTCCACGGTCCAGGCCAACGAGTCCCCGGCTGCTCGCCAGGCGGCTGCCAAGCTGGCGTTGCGTAAGCAGCTGGAGAAGACACTGCTGGAGATCCCTCCTCCCAAACCTCCCTCGCCCGAGCGCAACTTCCTGCCGTCAGCAGCCAACAACGAGTTCATCTACCTGATGGGCCTGGAGGAGGTGGTGCAGAACCTGCTGGACACACTGGGACGGGGTGGGTTTATACTTTAATCAAACATATTGATTCCTTGCGTCAGCACAAGGTCTTATGGTGGCAGTAGTAGTCTTAGCTAAACTCTTACAGTGAGTTGTTTGTTGGCTGCCATGGGTTCTTCTCATTCTAGCACCTTGCTCTATTTGAAAAGTTTATTTTTAAATATTTTTTATTTAACCAGGTAGGCTAGTTGAGAACAAGTTCTCATTTACAACTGCGACCTGGCCAAGATAAAGCATAGCAGTGTGAACAGACAACAGAGTTACACATGGAGTAAACAATAAACAAGTCAATAACACAGTAGAGAAGGAAAAAAAAGTCTATATACATTGTGTGCAAAAGGCATGAGAAGGTAGGCAAATAATTACAACTTTGCAGATTAACACTGGAGTGATAAATGATCAGATGGTCATGTGCATGTAGAGATACTGGTGTGCAAAAGAGCAGAAAAGTAAATAAATATAAACAGTATGGGGATGAGGTAGGTAAATTGGGTGGGCTATTTACCGATGGACTATGTACAGCTGCAGCGATCGGTTAGCTGCTCAGATGTTTAAAGTTGGTGAGGGAGATAAGTCTCCAACTTCAGAGATTTTTGCAATTCGTTCCAGTCACAGGCAGCAGAGAACTGGAACGAAAGGTGGCCAAATGAGGTGTTGGCTTTAGGGATGATCAGTGAGATACACCTGCTGGAGCGCGTGCCACGGGTGGGTGTTGCCATCGTGACCAGTGAACTGAGATAAGGCGGAGCTTTACCTAGCATGGACTTGTAGATGACCTGGAGCCAGTGGGTCTGGCGACGAATACGTAGCGAGGGCCAGCCGACTAGAGCATACAGGTCGCAGTATAAGGTGCTTTAGTAACAAAACGGATGGCACTGTGATAAACTGAATCCAGTTTGCTGAGTAGAGTATTGGAAGCTATTTTGTAGATGACATCGCCGAAGTCGAGGATCGGTAAGATAGTCAGTTTTACTAGGGTAAGTTTGGCGGCGTGAGTGAAGGAGACTTTGTTGCGGAATAGAAAGCCGACTCTTGATTTGATTTTGGATTGGAGATGTTTGATATGAGTCTGGAAGGAGAGTTTACAGTCTAGCCAGACACCTAGGTACTTATAGATGTCCACATATTCTAGGTCGGAACCATCCAGGGTGGTGATGCTAGTCGGGCGTGCGGGTGCAGGCGGGGAACGGTTGAAAAGCATGCATTTGGTTTTACTAGCGTTTAAGAGCAGTTGGAGGCCACGGAAGGAGTGTTGTATGGCATTGAAGCTCGTTTGGAGGTTAGATAGCAGTGTCCAAGGAAGGGCCAGAAGTATACAGAATGGTGTCGTCTGTGTAGAGGTGGATCAGTGAATCGCCCGCAGCAAGAGCAACATCATTGATATATTCCGAAAAAAAAGTCGGCCCGAGAATTGAACCCTGTGGCACCCCCATAGAGACTGCCAGAGGACCGGACAACATGCCCTCCGATTTGACACACTGAACTCTGTCTGCAAAGTAGTTGGTGAACCAGGCAAGGCAGTCGTTAGAAAAACCGAGGCTACTGAGTCTGCCGACGAGAATATGGTGATTGACCAGGTCGATGAAGATGGCTGCACAGTACTGTCTTTTATCGATGGCGGTTATGATATCGTTTAGTACCTTGAGCGTGGCTGAGGTGCACCCGTGACCAGCTCGGAAACCAGATTGCACAGCGGAGAAGGTACGTTGGGATTCGAGATGGTCAGTGATCTGTTTGTTGACTTGGCTTTCGAAGACCTTAGATAGGCAGGGCAGGATGGATATAGGCCTAAGGTACATAATACTGACATGTCATTTTTTGGTATTTCACTCAGGCAAGAAACAGGGTCAGTCAGTGGCCCCGGTGACCCCCATCCCCATAGAGCCGCACACCTGCGCCCAGTGCAAGACAGATTTCACGTCGTGCTGGCGCTCGGAGAAGAGCGGCCCCGTCCTGTGCGACCAGTGCATGTCGTCCAACCGCAAGAAGGCCCTAAAGGCGCAGCACACCAACCGTCTGAAGGCGGCTTTCGTCAAGGCCCTGCAGCAGGAGCAGGAAGTAGAGCAGCGGATCCTCCAGCAGGCCGCCTCCCCAGTCTCCAAAATGCCCTCTTCTTCCTCAAGGATGAAGAGTGAGCAGCAGCAGCATATGTTGGTGTCTCAACAGTACAAGCAGGCGAGAGCCCAGCTCCAGCTCCAGCAGCATAGAGGCACGCCTATGGCCCGCCACCACTCCTCCATCAAGCAGGTCAGCAGTGGGACACAATACAAATGCTACACACCAGTGGTGTAAAAATATGTTCAAGTACTACTTAAGTAGTTTTTTGGGGCATCTGTACTTCACTATTTATAACAACTTTTACTTCACTACATTTAAAAAAAAAAAGTATGTACTTTTTACAACTTACATTTTCCCTTCAACCAAAAAGTACTCGTAACATTTTAAATGCTTAGCAGGAAAGTAAAATTTCCTAATTCACACACCTATCAAGAGAACATCAGCGGTCATCCCTAATGCCTCTGATCACTAAACACACATGCTTAATTTGCAATGATGTTTGAGTGTTGAAGTCTACCCCTGGTCATCCGTAAATAAAAAAACAAGAAAATGGCACCATCTGGTTTGCCTAATTTAAGAAATTTGAAATTATTATACTTTTACTTTTGATAATTAAGTATATTTAAAAACAAATACTTTTACTCTCACTACTAACTCATAAGGAAGGGGAAGCTTGACTGGTGTACATTTTTTGATTCCTGGAAGAAGAAAAAAACTGGCATACTTTTTGAGTCTATGAACACATTGGTTAATTACTAACGTTCCTGTTTTCTCCCTTCTCTCAGAGCTCTGGTCAGATGTCCCGTAGTGTGCAGCAGGTGGTAGGGTCTCGCGGTGTCACTCACTCGTTCTCCACGTCCTCTCAGCAGCTGCAGAACGCTGTGACCGCAGCCTCGCTGGTCAGCAGGCCAGGTAAGCATGCCATGCGCCCGGTGCAGGGGACAAAAGGCAGCAGCAGTAACTCCTCGGCCAACCCCAACGCCTGGAGGAAGCAGACCACCGGGAACTCAGGTAGATTAACCTCTACAGAACAGAGACAAGCCTGTCCTCACCTCCTTTCTCTCTGCATCTGTTCTCTTCTCTCGCCATTCTCTCCCTACCTAGTGACCTGAAATGCATCCTGGTGTCACTAAAGGTTGTGGAAGGTTTGTTTTTACTTCAGTGTGGTGACAGTCAGTCTGATATGATTAGCAAGCTGTCCCCCTTTCTCTCTCTCTCCTTGCCTTTCCTGTGTTATTAACAGGTGGTGGGTTAGATTCATGGTTAGAATGTAGAATTGTTTCATTCATCGGGGCCTTCTACAGGTTGGGTGGTAGTCAGCCTAGCAGTTAAAAGCCTTAGGCCAGAAACTGAAAGATCCCTAGTTCTAATCCCAGAGCCAATTAGTTGAAAAACCTGTGCCCTTGAGCAAGGCACTTAACCCTAATTGGTTTTGTAAGTTGCTCTGGTTAAGTGACTAAAATGTAATTGTGTCCTTTTATTCTGCTATGGCTGTATATCCTGCAGACAGGCTAACTGGATGGTGCAGGGTCTGGCTGTATAGCCTGCAGACAGGCTAACTGATGGTACAGGGTGTTTGAGATATCTGCTTTTTGGGCTTGGTTCCTGTCCTGTATACTCACTGCTGTGGTTGTCTTCCTTCAGGTGTGACCATGGGCTATGTGAACCCCAGCCTGTCTGTCCACAAGACCACCACCTCAGCCAACCTGGAGCGCCAGAGAGAGTACCTCCTGGACATGATTCCCTCTCGCTCCATCTCCCAGACAGCCAACACATGGAAATAACACCACCACTTATTATCAATCTTAATAATAGTCATTCTCATGATTAACCTAACATTGGAATCCTCTTGGGAAAACAACACCAGATTATCTACTCTGGAGTTATGAAATAAAAACAATTCCCACCATCTTCCTCTGATGTCCGGAGTCTTCAGTTCCATTGTGGAGTACTGGTGTTACTGGGACAGTACAGGGCTCTGAGATATGCTACATCCCATGGGTCAAAGGGGTTGCATGGACTTCATCGCTCTCAAACAGTTTTGGTGCCCATCTGCCCTGTCCTCCATGGTCAGTTCTGATCTTCACACATTCACACTGAGAGGGATGGATGTCCCAGGCCAGAAGTATCTTTGGCTCTGCAGGTGACAGGACAGTTAACCCCCCTACCTGGAAGAGCCAGGACCGGGTCTCTCTCTGGCCTCACTGACTGACTGACTAGGGGACCATACATGGAATATGAAAATGGCTTCAGCTTTGCAAAAACAAAACAATAAAAAGACTTGGGGGGGGGGGAAAAATCTAAACATCTATACATATAGACTGCTTATTTTGAGTCGACAGTGGTGCAGAACTGAGGAGAAGCCTACAGTGTGTCTGGTTATTTTGTATGGTTGAATGTTAGATTAATTTTATTTTTTTCTGTAAATCATATCCTGTGTCGAGATTGTACTATTTTGGAACTGGACTCATGGAGGTCTGTGTTTGAAAGGTAACATTACTGTTGAGGTGGTTTTACATCTGATAGTTTAGTGTAAACATTTTTTTAAAACTTGTTTTCTAAGCTGAAAAAAACATGAAGTAACTGACTTAATACTGCATGTACAAACACAGAACATATTGTGGGAGGACTATTCTTGAATAGTTTTGAAAAAATGTTACCTTCCAAAGAAATTGTTGCACCCAAATGGATCCCTTCGTTCTTCTGTTTTAACCCTCTGTGTTAAAATAAAGACTGGATGTGCTTATTTTCCTGAAATGCAAGAGAGGGGGAAGGGACGTGATCTTATGAAATAATTTTGCTTTTAGTCATCGGTTGTGGTGCATTACTTTTCTTCTAGGCAAATGCCGTCTCTGGGTGTAGTTGTAGGGTCATTAGTTAAGATATTGTTTACGCCCTCAGTTCCAATGGATCTCTACTCTAGATTACATGTGTCCAGCGGTTTCTACACGCCCACTCATTGATCTAAAAGGCTGGACAGCTTTCAGAATGTAGTTATGTGAAAACCTAGCAACATTATACTTTTAGTATTTTCTTTTACAAAGGTGAGTGTATGAGTTGTCACGTCCCTTAATTAGTTAGCTAGTCCATCTGGTGGAAAAGCCAGCGGTATTTTACTTTTTATAGGTGGTGCAATACAGGGCGAGAAGCTGTTGAAAAATGCACCATGCTTACAAAGCTCCCTCAGAAGAGATAAGACGTGTCAGTATATGAGGGCTTTATGTGGTTACGCTTCTGTATCAAAACAACATGCTTCAGAACTACACCACAGTTCAGTGGCCTAGTAGAAATTCATCTGAAAGGAAATGATCAAACAATGCTACAATTTAGGTTGTATCTCAATGTCTTGTGCAGCCACATTCAGGTTTCATTTTTTTCCTATAGAATGTCCATGCTTTCTCCTAATATGTTTTGATAGCAGTGTGTGTGTCCTTAGACAGTACAGTCTTAATTAATTAATACATTTTCATATGAACACTGTTTTCTGTAACCTGACCACCTATTATCATAATTTTGTCACCTTGTTTTTTTCATAGCTGCCCATAGATCAGATTTCAGATGGATTCATTTGCTTGCATCTCGAATAACACCACATTCTCCATATAGTGAACTACTTAAAGAGCTGTGAGTAAAAGTGTTCAACTATATAGGGTGTAATTTGGGATTTGCCTGTTTTGTCAATCTCTTGGAGCCCTGCTCTCAGAAACATGATGGCTGATGGTGATTGTCTTGGCCAGTGTTCCAGGGGTTATAGCTAGAACGGCTACAGCTTATTTGTCAAATTGGCCAAAAATGACTTCATAGCAGGTTAGGAGAATTAGGTTAAGGTTAGGAAAAGGATTAGGGTTCGTGAAAATACAAACTTTCGATGTCAATTTCACATAAGCTGTATCCATCTAGCAATGACCTGTTCCAAGCTGCTAGTGCAGCAGCCACTACTGTGCTGTCCTGAATACTGCCTGCTGCAGTTCGACAACCAAACACCATTCCGTTTTTACCAGGGGTGCTAGTACTGTTTAGACTAAAGCATAGCACCTAACCCTGAACTTTTTTTCTTTCTTTACAAGAAATGCTTCCATTTGTTTTTGATTTTTTTTCCTGTCAAGTAATAATAATAAAACTAATTTTAAGCCCATTTTTATTCTGGGGATTGTGTATTGTTAAAGTATGTAATATTGACTTGAATGACTTGCTGACTTCTGAAATGTTCACATTTTTTGTATTGGATTGCACCTTGTAGTTTATATGATCAGGCTTATTGGCCTGACCTTTCAAATCCATATGTCACAAGGGATTAAGTATTTATTCCACTCAAATGCATCATCAATTGAAGTTGCCCAAGATTGATCAGATGTTTCAGTCTAAAATTCAAGCGATGGGCCTATATGGAAAAAGCTGTAACATTAAAATGACAGTTCTCTCAATGCTTCTATTTTGGCAATCCACGTAGGTGCATCAGCACGGCATGAATTAGAATTCAGCAGAATGTCAATTTCCCATCAAAAGGAAGACTGCATAGGCGTGCGTAAAATAGGTTAAATGTGTGTGTAAAAATCCTCTGGATGCCCTTTAGCGCTCAATTCTGTCAACCACCTTCGTCATAAGTACAGCTGAGATGGAGTTTGGTCAGAGGGAAGTGCGTCTTAATTTTTCCACGCTTCTCTTTGACTAGAGCTGGTTTTCCCTCCGGCCCCTCCAGTGGTTTGGCGAGCACAGCATTGTACTGCGCCAGTTTAGAGCGGTTGTCTGGTCATGCCTCTCCAAAGCAGTGTGTCTTTCCCCCTTGATTGCGTTGACGCTCAGGTCACAGGCCGTGCGCTCTCTTCGGTTCAAGAGAAGATACCGGTGTCTCTGCTTGACATTTTGAAGCTGAGTGTTTCTAAAGTGAGGAGGTGCTGTGCCGATGTAGATTTGTGCATGGTTGCATATTTAAATGTCAAATCCTTTTGATTTACAGGTGTAAACAAAGCTTCAGATATTGTTACAATAGTATACGACTCATCTGTTTCAACAGGTCAGTTGGTAGGTTCAGTGAAAAATATTCGCTCCATGTGTTTCATTACGAATGGAAAAGAAAAGTAGACTATGCAAAGTAGCCAGGCCTAGAGTCCAAAAAATTATTGAATGTTTTGCTTTTTTGTTGTCTCCCAACAGTCTACTTAGCTTTATATTGTTCAAAAGACAACTTCATGAATACGTCTGAATAAATTAGCACATGAATAGACCTACAATATGTCCAGCAGCTAATAGCGATCATTAACCTAAATTAACAAATGAAAGTGGTCGGATTTCCAATTAGGGTACACATGATTTAATCATGCACATCCTTGCCTATTGCAACCAAGACTGCTCTGCCACCTGTTGGGTTGTCGCGCGGGAAGAAGGGCTGAACTGCAACAGATATGCAATGAACAGCTGGCATGGCTCTTCCACGGTGACGTCATGCAGGTAGACCAAGGCCTTGCGCTGAGCGCGAGGTAGTTTGCGGACATTGGATTCGTCGTAAGGCATGCACCCAGTGACCATGACATACAGAATCACACCCAGGCTCCACACGTCATATTTCTTGGGATCGTATGGAACTCCAAGCAGTACCTCGGGTGCGGTGTAGGCCGCGGAACCACAGCAAGTGCTGCTAAACTCAGGATAGCCCATGGCAAACCTCCCAAAACCAAAGTCCGTGATCTTGACTTTGTTGTCCCTTGTCAGTAGTACATTCTCACATTTCATGTCTCGGTGAACGATGTTGTGTTGATGGAGATAGTTCACAGCACTGACAATCTGGGAGAACATGGTCTTGGCTTGGACAATGGGGATGGAATGTACCTCTTGGATTTTTTGGAGAAGGTCCGTTGTTGCCGCTTCCATCACGATGTATAGTCAGCCGATGCAAACCTCGATGAATTCGTGCACATGGACAATATTGTCATGTCTCACTTCCCTCAGAAGCGTCAGCTCCCTGGGTAGAAACTTGTGGATAAAGTCGAGAGGCGCCTTTTTGCGGTCCACAATTTTTATGGCGACCTCGGAATTGTGTTTCTTTGAGCTTTTGCCAGTTTGACTTTGGAGTAGCTTCCCTCACCGATTGTCACCCCCAATTTGTAGCCCATCCCGCGCTGAACTTTTTCCGTACACATGTTCAAAAAGGTATGTTTGACTTTCTGCTCTTCAAAATTTGCCTGGCTGTTGTCCCATCGGGTCATGAACGCCAGTGGTCGCACGCTCTTCGACCAATTTGAGGAGCAGTTAGGTGTCTCAGGTGGCGGTGACAACGGTGAGATAAAAAATATTGGAGACACATTGATAAGGTCACGTCGTGTTTGCGCGTGTATTATGACGACATTATGACAACCATAGACATTAAAACTAGCAAAACCTGCCAGCACATGAGGGTTTATTGTCAGTGGCATGCTGGGGCTTAGCCTAAATAATCACATATTACTGACTCTGATCAATAATTAATACATTTTGATATTATTTTGTCTACTTGGCTGTATGAAATGCAACAATCTCTCTAATTTGATTTTGTTAGCTGTAATGTCTTAATATGACCTCAGGGTGGTAGACCGCACCAAGAATCTCCTTGGCCTCATGCATGTGTCTGTCTCTATTAATACACAGGTACAGCTGTTTGGGTTCCTTTTTTTTACAAGAACTTACTCAATAGAAGGAACAAAAAGGAAGGAGTCTAATCTACGTTTTCCCCAAAATTGGTGTCCAGATGAGTGTCTTCCCATTGTCCTGTCACTCACCACACTATACAAACTGACCAAAAACAACTGGACTTTCAACTGTTCATAAAATGAGCAGGCTGTTGGCTGACTGTTAGCTAGAACTTCATAGCGCAGGCCTGCTGGAATGTAGAACAGGCTAGAATGTTGTGAGCAGCACTGACCTTTCCTGCACAATGTGAGCTATTGTTTGATATCTCGACCAAGTTAGGAGCCACAGCCCTTGGCTTGGTAGCTATTGGCAATGGTTGTTTTTACTGTACTGTATACACTTCTGTTTATGGAGGTTGTGTATGTGTGTGTGTGTGTGTTTGCGCCATAGACTTGCATGCATAATTTGTGTGTGTGTGTGCAGTTGGGGATTTACCGTAAACATGTTTTATTCTCTTTCATGCTTCAAACAAATATAGCCACGATCCCATCTACTTCAAGTTTCAGGCACAGATTAAACCATCATTATATTCAATGCAATACATTCATCTGGTATTTATGGGATTTTGTGAATGTTGTATTATGCTCAATGCCACCAAAGATTTCAAATTTGTCTATATTCATTTGTATACATTTCCAGCCTCCCCCTCTATAAGATGACAGACATTGTTATTGTGTCTGTGTGATTGTAATCTGCAGAGCTTTGAGGCATTCCCCACTCTACTCCAGTTTCTCCACAGAGGGTTTGTTGGTTTTGCCACTGAGGGGGGCAGTACTTTCTGTCTGATTTTCTACGACTCACCGCAGGCTGGGCCAATCAGCTGGCTACGTCCATATCTCCCTGCGTCTTAATTGGCTGTTTCTCTCAGAGAAGGGCTGCTGATACAAACATGAGAGCGAGCGTTCTGCGTGGGAAATAGCAGACAGAGAGAGAACAAGAGTGTATTCTGTAAAGCAGTGCAGCTCATTCTACCCTCCTTCTGCGTATGTACTGAATCCTCCCAGGCTGCCAAAAGATGAACCACAGCTCGACTGAACCGGCGGAGACCATCGAGCTACTGCGGTATCTCAGGTAAGGCACTTAGCAGAATTAGGGCAACACAGCTATTCCTGCTCTCAATTTACAAAAATGATCCAATGCTGGCTGGCAGTAGCCTACATCTTTTATTATGGATTGTGAAGTCTGTTTTACACATCCTGCATGTAAATGTCAACGGACCTTTTGATAGCTGATGGCATATGAGCTTTTATGTTTTTCTATTGTAGACATTAAGTTGGGTGTGTGATGTAGGTTTGCATCCAGAGAGGTGGTTCTCTGTGTAGAGACAAGTGTCCAGAGCAGTCCCCCCTGTGGCTGCTGACTGCATTCATTACTGTACTTTTATGCAACAGATAACAAAACCTGTCACACCAACTCATGTTTCTCTCGCAGCCCTGAGAGAAAAAGAACAAAGGGGACTCATATCAAGGCGATTTGAACACAATTGCAGCCGAGAGTATTTTTCAGTGACAATATATTTGTGTCGTTAGACAATTTGATAATGATTTCTCTCTGATATGAAAGATAAGGTCCTTATGCTTCCAAAACTGTTCCGCAAGTGATGCGTGTTCATGTTCAGACCAAGCACAGAAGACACCTTCGTCCAATGACTCTTATGTGTAATGTAATGGAACTGTCATGATCAAGGGCTAAGGTGATACCTTCTAGGGCTTGATTCTGCTGCCTGCCTGTCAGGTACTGATTTGGAGCAGGAGATCCCCTGTCTGTCTAAGACAGAAGACTAAGTTCTAGGCTGATTGTAATACACTGTTTTGATATGAAAGAGGATGATGGACTCTATAATGTACATTATTTATAAATGTATGGAGTTTTTATATATATATATATAACTCTGAATGCAATGTGCATACATTGAGCTTTGATTTTAGCTTTACATTGAGTATTGCTTTTAGTACTTTGATTAGATATTGGCAGAGACTACGGACAAAACACACATCTGCCCTAGAAAATCAAACTGTTCCTGCTGCGTGTATTCTAGGCAGTTCCAACCTCTCTCCACCTGTCTTCCTTAGCGGGATCAAGATGCCTGAATTAATTATAATTACTGTTCCTGTGATTGAATCAGCCAATCATGTTTAATTTAGTGTTGGTATGCTAACCATGTCCCTGCTGCCGTCCTAAAGTGTAATTTTCATCACTTCTAAATCAGGGATGCATGTTAGCTAATCAGGCCATTACATGGCTCTCGAATGGTGTAGCGGTCTAAGGCACTGTATCTCAGTGCAAGAGGCGTCACTATAGTACCTGGTTCGAATTCCGGCTGTATCACATCCGGACGTGATTGGGAGTCCCATAGGATGGTGCACAATTGGCCCAGCGTTGGCCCAGCGTCGTCGGGTTTTGGCCGGAGTAGGCCGTCATTGTAAATAAGAATTTGTTCTTAACTGACTTGCCTAGTTAAATAAATAAAATAAAAATAACAGCATGACAGTGGTACCTGGAGGTGGGCACCTCGGAGCCTCAGAGGTTACACTCATCCACATGTCCACATAGTCCAATACAAAATACAAAAAATAAATACATTTCAATATATTTAACTTAAAATGCCTTAAATGTATTCCAGAGATATTAAATGTATTCCAGAGATATTACATGTATTCCAGAGATATTACATGTATTAAATGTATTCCAGAGATGCATGGACATTTGCATTTTTGCTCAAATGCATGACAATTCCAGAAATGCATTGCTATCTGGTCTACAGGGTGGCCAATGTATTTCCTAATTTGGCATATGACACAGTTTGCCCCTTCAGAGGATTCTTAAATTAGTCTTTACGTATTGACCAGCAGCTAGGTTTCCATCCAATTGGTGACACATTTTGATGCGAATATTCCAAAATCTGCATAAACAAAATAGGTGCATTTCCCCATCATTGGTGTTTCCACCAAACTGACCTGTTGCAGATAAAAAGCAGTGCGTGATGATGTAGGGCACAAAATGTAGCTTTTCACTTACGCTTTCATGTACAGAATAAATAAAAAAACAATAGTTTTGTCACAAACGTTTGTATTAAATAGCAAATGTGCTTACTCTGGTCTTGGTACGTGCACTCCAGTTTCAACAGTTTCCAGATACAGTGGGTATGCTAGTCTATATGATGAGATTATTATGGATCAAAATGAGAATATGTTCATTTGTCAAACATCGATCATCATGTCACAATAAGGCCATCGATATTTATTGGAAAGGAGCATCAAGATCATCGTGCACTTTCACCACCCTGTGAAGTTGATCATAATTTGTCGTCCGTAGCCTACTAAACTGCATGGTTTCTCAAATCGTAGTGCGAGGACCACACTACATATCATCGTGTGAGTTTATTTCGATATGATGGTTATTATATCAATATTTGCGCATAAAGCCGTTTCTCGCATAATACATTTTACAGACAAAAAAGATCCCACCATGTCGAACGAACAAATTGTCGTCATTTATAAAATTGTACCAAAACTTCCTGTTTCTATCACAGCTATCGTGACAGTAAAACATATCTAATGGTATGACTTTACACTCATGAAAACTGTGGATGGAAACATGGTTAGTGGAGATGATTTAAATTGTTATGGTGAGTAAAAAAAAAAGTTTTGTTAAACGTCATAAAACAGTTGCCATCTCAAGAGGTTACATAAAAAAGGACTTTAGGAAGTGCCTGTCTTCAGTTTAATTAAATTATGAAAAAATCTAGTGCCCAAGATGTGAAAGACCTGGAGCCACTACATGACTAATAATGTATCATGTTTGGAGTAATTTTTGTAGTCAGTTGAATGCATTATAGTGCTTTTGGTATGTGTCAAGTACAATAAAAAATCAATGTTGACTAAATATATTGTAGCTTTGTCAGCCTATTAGAGGATCTGGAGGCGTGGCTTGTTGGAGGCCTTGTATCAGCTCTCTTTGGGTTAACCACATGCCGGTGTCATGCCAGTTAAATGTTTATGTTGTACTCTGTTAAAGGTGACGCCAAGGCTGTCACTATTCCGCCCACCTACCTAATACCACCCCTTAGCCTCTTCGCGTCCCCTGAGACGTCTGCGTCCCACCCAGCCATCTGGAAATGCAAATGCACTACGCCAAATGCTAATAGCACTCGTTAAAACTCAAACGTTCATTAAAACACACATGCAGGGTACTGAATTAAAGCTACACTCGTTGTGAATCTAGCCAACAAGTCAGATTTTTAAAATGCTTTTCGGCGAAAGCATGAGAAGCTATTATCTGATAGCATGCAACACCAATACCTGAAGGGGACGTAAACAAAATAATTAGCATAGCCCTTAGCCACAGTTAATATTGCATATATGGTATTGTGTTTGTCTTTGCTTTTTTTACCCTGTATTATAAAAAGCCCTTACCATAGAATCCTTCCCCCTTAAGAAATCAAATTGTATCATGAAATGCTTACTTACAAGCCCTTAACCAACAATGCCGTTTTTAAGAGAACCATCTGAAACTCATAGCTTCCTGCCCTTTATTTCTTTATTCCCAGATCGCTTAATGTTTCCATGTACAGCACCAGTCAAAAGTTTGGACACACCTGCTCATTCATCGTTTTACCGTTAATTGTACTGTTTTCATGAAGATCAGTCAATCTGGAAAATGTTTCAAGTGCCGTAACAAAAACCATTAAGCGCTATGATGAAACTGTCTCTCATGAGGACCACCACAGGAAAGGAAGACCCAGAGTTACCTCTGCTGCAGATGTGCAGTTAACTCTAATGAACTTATCCTCAGATTGCAGCCCAAATAAATGCTTCACAGAGTTTAAGTAACAGACACATCTCAACATTAACTGTTCAGAGGAGACTGTGACTTTGTGAATCAGGCAGCTATGGTTGAATAGCTGCAGAGAAACCACTACTAAAGGACACCAATAATAAGAGTCTTGCTTGGGCCAAGAAACACAAGCAATGGACATTTAGACCAGTGGCAATCTGTCCTTTGGTCTGATGAGTCCAAATGTGAGATTTTTGGTTCCAACAGCCGTGTCTTTTCGAGACGCAGAGTAGGTGAACAGATGATCTCTGCATGTGTGGTTCCCACCGTGAAGCATGGAGGAAGAGGTGTGATGCCGGTGACCCTTTGCCGGTGACCCTGTCTGTGATTTATTTAGAATTCAAGGCAACTGCATTCTGCAGCAATACTCCATCCCATCTGGTTTGTGCTTAGTGGAACTATCATTTGTTTTTCAACAGGACAAATTTATTTTATTTTTTATTTGACCTTTTATTTAACTAGGCAGTTAAGAACAAATTCTTATTTTCAACGGCCTAGGGGCAGAACGACCTTGTCAGCTCAGGGGTTTGAACTTGCAACCTTCCGGTTACTAGTCCAACACGCTAACCACTAGGCTACCCTGCCGCCCCAGAATAGCCAACAGACCTCCAGGCTGTGTAAGGGCTATTTAACCAAGAAGTAGAGTGATGGAGTGCTGCATCAGATGACCTGTTGGAAAAACATTCCAGGTGAAGCTGGTTGAGAGAATGCCAAGAGTGTGCAAAGCTGTCATCAAGGCAAAGGTTGCCTAAAGGGTGCCTACTCTGAAGAATCTCAAATATATTTTGGTTTCTTTAACACTTTTTTGGTTACTACAATATGTGTTATTTCATAGTTTTGACGTCTTCACTATTATTCTACGATGTAGAAAATGGTCAAAATGAAGAAAAACCCTTGAATGAGTATGTGTGTCCAAACCTTTGACTGGTGCTGTAGGTCTAGGTCTGAATGATTGAAAGTAACTGCTCCCACATCAATGATTGTTAGTTACTGCCTGAATGTATGTAAATGTTTCTGCCTTGAAAAGTAAAATAATATAGATTTCATTGCAGTATGATTGGTACATTTAAAAAAAATATTTGCCATACATTTGAATGTAAACACATATTTCTTACAAATACAATCAAAAGTAACATTTTAAAAATACACTACTGTTAAGTTTGGGGTCACTTAGAATTGTTCTTGTTTTTGAAAGAAAAAAAGCCAATTTTTGATCAAATTGATCAGAAATACAGTGTAGACATTTGTATTGTTGTAAATTACTATTGTAGCTGGAAACGGCAGATTTTTTTTATGGAATATCTACAAAGGTTTACACCAGTCTCAACATCAGCAATGAAGAGCTGACTCCGGGATGTTGGCCTTCGAGGCAGAGTTGCAAAGAAAAAGCCATATCTCAGACTGGCCAATAAAATGAAAAGATTAAGATGGGCAAAATAATTCTGCCTAGAAGGCCAGCATCCCGGAGTCACCTCTTCACTGTTGAGACTGGTGTTTTGCGGGTACTATTTAATGAAAGTGCCAGTTGAGGACTTGTGAGGCGTCTTTCTCAAACTAGAGACACTAATGTACTTGTCCTCTTGCTCAGTTGTGCACCGGGGCCTCCCACTCTTTCTATTCTGGTTAGAGCAAGTTAGCGCTTTCTGTGAAGGGAGTAGTACACAGCGTTGTACGAGATCTTCAGTTCTTTGGCAATTTCTCACATGGAATAGCCTTCATTTCTATGAACAAGAATAGACTGACGAGTTTCAGAAGAAAGTCCTTTGTTTCTGGCCATTTTGAACCTGTAATCAAACCCACAAATGCTGATGCTCCAGATACTCAACTAGTCTAAAGAAGGCCAGTTTTATTGCTTCTTTAATCAGGACAAAATAATTGCTAACATAATTGCAAAAGGGGTTTTCTAATGATCAATTAACCTTTTAAAATTATAAACTTCGATTAACAACGTGCCATTGGAACACAGGAGTGATGGTTGCTGATAATGGGCCTCTGTACGCCTATGTAGATATTTCATAAAAAATCTGACGTTTACAGCTACAATAGTAATTTACAACATTACCAATGTGTACCCTGTATTTCTGATCAATTTGATGTTATTTTAATATACAAGAAGTGTGCTTTTCTTTCAAAAACAAGGACTTTTCTACGTGACCCCAAACTTTTGAATGGTAGTGTATATATTTACAAAATATATCGATGAATACATGTGAAAATATATTTTTATGGTATGATATTTGTGCGTCTAAATTTCTCACTCATTATTCATAATCCATTCAGGACTGCTCATTACTAATGGTAGCATTCACAATGTAGAAGTGTTTAAACATATTGTAGTCTTATTTACAATAAAAGTGACTCCAAAATGACACTACGTTATTTACCATTCATTTCTATTGGGCATAAAATAATCTAAAACACGACCATACCAAACAGCAAATGCATCCAACAAGTTTGTAGAGGCACAAACTTGATGTAATCATTCTGTGATGTGAATATGGGTCCAAATACTAAACTTTTGATTACTTTAGTAAACAAATGTGAATTTGTCACAATACTTTTGGCCTCCTAAAATTGGGGACTATGTACAAAAAAGGCTTTAATTTCTAAATGGTTCACCCGATACGGATGAAAATTCCCTCAAATTAATGCTGAAAGTCGCCACGTTAACCTTAAAGTCATTGTATCATTTCAAATCCAAAATGAGTACAGAGCCTATATCATTGTCCCAATAATTATTTAAAAAGTATTTAGTCAGCCACCAATTGTGCAAGTTCTCACACTTAAATTTTTTTTTTTTATTTCACCTTTATTTAACCAGGTAGCCTAGTTGATAATAAGTTCTCATTTGCAACTGCGACCTGGCCAAGATAAAGCATAGCAGTGTGAACAGACAACACAGAGATACACATGGAGTAAACAATTAACAAGTCAATAACACAGTAGAAAAAAACGTTTTTTTTTTTTTTAAAGATGAGAGGGACCTGTCATTCTCATCATAGGTACATTTCAACTATGACAGACAAAATGAGGGTAACAAATCCAGAAAATCACATTGTAGGATTTTTAATGAATTCATTTGCAAATTATGGTGGAAAATAAGTATTTGGTCACCTACAAACAAGCAAGATTACTGGCTCGCACAGACCTGTAACTTCTTCTTTAAGAGGCTCCTCTCCTCCACTCATTACCTGTATTAATGGCACCTGTTTGAACTTGTTATCAGTATAAAAGACACCTGTCCACAACCTCAAACAGTCACACTCCAAACTCCACTATGGCCAAGACCAAAGAGCTGTCAAAGGACACCAGAAACAAAATTGTAGACCTGCACCAGGCTGGGAAGACTGAATCTGCAATAGGTAAGCAGCTTGGTTTGAAGAAATCAACTGTGGGAGCAATTATTAGGAAATGGAAGACCTACAAGACCACTGATAATCTCCCTCAATCTGGGGCTCCACGCAAGATCTCACCCCGTGGGGTCAAAATGATCACAAGAACGGTGAGCAAAAATCCCAGAACCACATTGGGGGACCTAGTGAATGACCTGCAGAGAGCTGGGACCAAAGTAACAAAGCCTACCATCAGTAACACACTACGCCGCCAGAGACTCAAATCCTGCAGTGCCAGACGTGTCCCCCTGCTTAAGCCAGTACATGTCCAGGCCTGTCTGAAGTTTGCTAGAAAGCATTTGGATGATCCAGAAGAAGATTGGGAGAATGTCATATGGTCAGATGAAACCTGTTGTGTTTGGAGGACAAAGAATGCTGAGTTGCATCCAAAGAACACCATACCTACTGTGAAGCATGGGGGTGGAAACATCATGCTCTGGGGCTGTTTTTCTGCAAAGGGACCAGGACGACTGATCCGTGTAAAGGAAAGAATGAATGGGGCCATGTATCGTGAGATTGAGTGAAAACCTCCTTCCATCAGCAAGGGCATTGAAGATGAAACGTGGCTGGTCTTTCAGCATGACAATGATCCCAAACACACCGCCCGGGCAACGAAGGAGTGGCTTCGTAAGAAGCATTTCAAGGTCCTGGAGTGGCCTAGTCAGTCTCCAGATCTCAACCCCATAGAAAATCTTTGGAGGGAGTTGAATGTCCATGTTTCCCAGCAACAGCCCCAAAACATCACTGCTCTAGAGGAGATCTGCATGGAGGAATGGGCCAAAATACCAGCAACAGTGTGTGAAATCCTTGTGAAGACTTAGAGAAAATGTTTGACCTCTGTCGTTGCCAACAAAGTATTGAGAAACTTTTGTTATTGACCAAATACTTATTTTCCACCATAATTTGCAAATAAATTCATTAAAAATCCTACAATGTGATTTATTTATCTCTCATTTTGTCTGTCATAGTTGAAGTGTACCTTTTTTTTTTTTTTTTTTTTTTTTACCTTTATTTAACCAGGCAAGTCAGTTAAGAACATATTCTTATTTTCAATGACGGCCTGGGAACAGTGGGTTAACTGCCTGTTCAGGGGCAGAACGACAGATTTGTACCTTGTCAGCTCGGGGGTTTGAACTCGCAACCTTCCGGTTACTAGTCCAACGCTCTAACCACTAGGCTACGCTGCCGCCCCACGAAGAAAATTACAGGCCTCATCTTTTTAAGTGGGAGAACTTGCACAATTGGTGGCTGACTAAATACTTCTTTGCTCCACTGTACATGTTGATGTATTAAATCATTAAAAAAAAAAAACATTATTTGGCCAATTTTTTTTATATTTCGCACGTGTCCTTAAATGTATCTAGAAATACATTTCAAATGTATTCCCCCCCCCCCAAATGGGATGTCCTCATAGTCCACACAGACTGCTTGTTCCTCTCTCTATAGAGTAGGAGGCTGCCAGGAGAGGTGTTTGATGGAGCTTCTCAACACACATACAGGCTTGTGCAAACAAACACACATGATGCACGTAAGCAAACACAGATGCTTATCTCAGTCACACACACCCTGACTGACACACGCTGGCATCTAAACACCATACAGTCAGTGAAGAACATGGTAAATTACATGGTGTTGGATGGAACACAATGGGAAGGTTACAGACTTGATGTCTGATTAGCCTCTCGAGCCTACTGATGCCGCAAGCTTATTTAATGCTGCACACGTCGTGGTGATCAGTCTGGTAATTACAAGTCTAGAGATTTCTGCCTCTTATGTCACTGTCAAATTCACACCCTCTGTCCTGTCACACTGTCAGTGGCCTTGATAGCTATGGCCCATTCATAAGCATTACCCATAGGCATTCTGTATTTGTATTGATTTGTATGTATTAGCCTACTGTGAAAAATACCATGAGGTTGGCCTGGCCCACTATCACTGCTACTGGCCTGATAGCTCACAGCCTATTTATATGCATGACATACAATGCTGTATTTTTATTAATCTCGTATGCAGTACCATGTAATGAACCAGACGAGTGATGTTGGTGTACATTTTCCTCAAATTCACCAGTGAAGGGTCTTTCAACATCAGAATAACATTGTCTCAACATTATCCATGTCTCCTATGCCGGTAAACATTCTTGCCACTCTTTCTAACACTCTGTTCCTCATTGTAATAAGTCCTGTAGTGCCACTGTACCACTGCCTTCCATATGCAAGCTGAGCCTCATTGACTAGAGAATGACCCTGGAGAGAAGGCTCCAGCCTCACTGATCTCTCCTGGTTATTTGGGGATAGCTTATAAAGCCTGCACAGTGTATTGCTGTTCATTAAGTTCGAGCTGCAAAAAAATATCACGGTAACAGTTTACACTGCTTTTATAGTCTTTACCTCTGGGCTTTAGTTATACTGCAGGGAAACTGCCACTCACATAGCCAGGCTGATAGAAGTGGTTCATTTACCAAACACCAATAACTCCATGCATAATGCATAGGGATTTTATGTAGTGTGTGCAATGTATATTTTACATATGCATACATTTTTTGTGTTTAAGGGGCGATACATCCATGCATATGCCATAATATGTTGTTGTCACAGCAACTGTTTTCGAGGCTGGGAAGGATATGCGATTATAGATGTTGTTTGAGTGGAGTGTTGTAGGTGTTGTATCTGTGAGGAGGTGAGCTGTGTGGGGTTGAGGGGTTGGGTGTGGGTGTGTGGGTGGATGGATGCATAGCGACGGATAGGCCCGCTTCAATTGAATTCCAGTATGGGAGGCTTAGGAGACCAGCAAGCAGGCAGGCAGGGAGACACACTGTATCTTTGTCCACAGCGGTACATCCATGCAGCACAGAGCTAGCTAGCAAATCCCGGTCCCGGGCAGTGTGGAATGAGGGACACAGCTGCTCAGCATTTGCTGAGATTGGAGCTTTTGTATGTCCAAATTCTGGATAGTTCCTGTCTTCTTTAGCTACATAACCCTGCCTGTTCTGGTTTATATTAGACCCAAGGCTTCATTCAGCAGGGTGTCCGGGCTTTGTCAACACAGTATAACAAGAGACAGAATGGGGGAGGGCAGGGAAAAACACTTTCTCATTCAAAAAGTCTAACATTTGTTTTACATTATTCAAATGGCTGAGCAAAATCTTGTTTATCTGACCTCTAAATGCCTGTGTGTAATCTTTCAGTGGATACACTAAGCTAGCCTGTCAGGCCTGGCTGTGTGTGTGTGCGTGATTGTACGTTTATGTGTCTGTGTGTATATACAGGGCTTTCGGAAAGTATTCAGACTACTTGACATTTTCCACATTTTGTTACGTTACAGCCTCATTCTAAAATGGATAAAATTAAAAGAAAAAAAATATTCAGCAATCTACACACAATAGCCCATCATGACAAAGCAAAAACAGGTTTTTAGAACATTTTTGCAAAAGTATTAAATGTAAATAAAATAAAAAACATTCTTTACATGACTTATTTTCTCCTCCTAGAGAGAAACTGACAATATCCCATAATGATAAAGCGAAAAACAGGTTTTTAGAAATTTTTTGCAAATGTATTGCAAATAAAAAGCAAATACTTTACTTAAGTATTCAGACCCTTTGCTATGAGACTCGAAATTGAGCTCAGGTGCATCCTGTTTCCATTGATCATCCTTGAGATGTTTCTACAGCTTGATTGGTGGAGTCCACCTGTGGTAAATTCAATTGATTGGAATTGATTTATAAAGGCACACACCTGTCTATATAAGGTCTTTCCTCCTTCTGATGACCAGGTGGTGAATCGCATCTCTGCATGTCTGGCAGACATATCAGTGTGGATGACGGATCACCACCTCAAGCTGAACCTCGGCAAGACGGAGCTGCTCTTCCTCCCGGGGAAGGACTGCCCGTTCCATGATCTCGCCATCACGGTTGACAACTCCATTGTGTCCTCCTCCCAGAGCGCTAAGAACCTTGGCGTGATCCTGGACAACACCCTGTCATTCTCAACTAACATCAAGGCGGTAGCCCGTTCCTGTAGGTTCATGCTCTACAACATCCGCAGAGTACGACCCTGCCTCACACAGGAAGCGGCGCAGGTCCTAATCCAGGCACTTGTCATCTCCCGTCTGGATTACTGCAACTCGCTGTTGGCTGGGCTCCCTGCCTGTGCCATTAAACCCCTACAACTCATCCAGAACGCCGCAGCCCGTCTGGTGTTCAACCTTCCCAAGTTCTCTCACGTCACCCCGCTCCTCCGCTCTCTCCACTGGCTTCCAGTTGAAGCTCGCATCCGCTACAAGACCATGGTGCTTGCCTACGGAGCTGTGAGGGGAACGGCACCTCAGTACCTCCAGGCTCTGATCAGTCCCTACACCCAAACAAGGGCACTGCGTTCATCCACCTCTGGCCTGCTCGCCTCCCTACCACTGAGGAAGTACAGTTCCCGCTCAGCCCAGTCAAAACTGTTCGCTGCTCTGGCTCCCCAATGGTGGAACACACTCCCTCACGACGCCAGGACAGCGGAGTCAATCACCACCTTCCGGAGACACCTGAAACCCCACCTCTTTAAGGAATACCTAGGATAGGATAAAGTAACCCCCCTTAAAAGATTTAGATGCACTATTGTAAAGTGGCTGTTCCACTGGATGTCATAAGGTGAATGCACCAATTTGTAAGTCGCTCTGGATAAGAGCGTCTGCTAAATGACTTAAATGTAATGTAATGTAATGTCTTACAGTTGACAGTGTACACTACCGTTCCAAAGTTTGGGGTCACTTAGAAATGTCCTTGTTTTTGAAAGAAAAGCACATGTTTTTGTTCATTAAAATAACAGATTGATCAGAAATATAGTGTAGACATTGTTAATGTTTTAAATGACTATTGTAGCTGGAAATGGCAGATTTTTTTTATGGAATGTCTACATAGGCGTACAGAGGCAGCAGCCATCACTCCTGTGTTCCAATGGCACGTTGTGTTAGCTAATCCAAGTTTATCATTTTAAAGGCTAATTGATCATTAGAAAACCCTTTTGCAATTATGTTAGCACAGCTGAAAATTGTTGCCCTGATTAAATAAGCAATAAAACTGGCCTTCTTTAGACTAGTTGAGTATCTGGAGCATCAGCATTTATGGGTTCGATTACAGGCAGAAACAAAGGACTTTCTTCTGAAACTTGTCAGTCTATTCTTGTTCATAGAAATGAACAAGGGAGGGGAGTACAGTTCAATATTAGGAAGGAGTTCCTGATGTTTTGTACACTCAGTGTATATTGAGCCTATATGAAGTCTTGCTACCGGGGGTCGCGTTAAAGCAGAATTCTGTGTTTTTCGTTTCTCAAGCTGAAAAAGCGTAAGAACCTCTGGGCTACATGATCACTTACCCTGTACAGTTGGACAGCGGAGCTGTTGCCTGCTGAGATCCATTATTTGACAATCTGTACTCCTCCATTTGCTTTTGCTTGATGCTGTGTGACAGCTGCTGGGAGCCTGATGAGGTGGGGGGATTAAGGTGATGATGACGGAAGGGGGTGCTCACAACAGGAGTCACTGATGAGTAAGATGAACAGTTTCTCTTCTCTTTCAGACCTCTTTAATGAGTATCAGCAGAGACTAAATCTTAGTTGTGTGTGTGTGTGTGTGTGTGTGTGTGTGTGTGTGTGTGTGTGTGTGTGTGTGTGTGTGTGTGTGTGTGTGTGTGTGTGTGAGATGTGGAGGGCAGTTAGAGCTTTAAAGGCGAGGATGGGGAATCAGAGTGGTTGTAGGTGATGGAAGAAAACCCCTCAACTAGTACCAGCACAGGCTCTCCATGTCCTAGACAATATGTGATTGAGATGCCCTTGATCATTTCCTCTGTCCCCACCATACTCTGTCAATTGTTGTTGCTTCTCCTCTCTCTCCAAATCAGTGTCCTTCTTGTCATTCTACTTTCAGGAGGCCTTACCCCATTTTAAAATGGGAAAGAAAGTACATTATAATGTGCTTAGCCTAGGAGGATTTCACAGAGCTTTTATTTGTCTTTGTGTTTATTATGGATCCCCCATTAGCTGCTGCCAAGACGGTTATACAGTTTGAAAAACATTACAATACTTTCACAAAAGATTCACAACTTACGTGTGTGCCCTCAGGTCCCTACTACCACATACTGTATCTACAACACAAAATCCATGTGTACATGTGTATATTATTGTGTGTGCATGTGTCTGTGCCTATATTTGTGTTGCTTCACAGTCCCCGCTATTCCATAAGGTGTATTTTTATGTTTTTTTTAAATCAAATTTTACTGCTTTCATGAGTTACTTGATGTGGAATAGAGTTCCATGTAGTCATGGCTCTATTTAGTACTGTGTGCCTTCCATAGTCTGTTCTGGACTTGGGGACTGTGAAGAGACCTCTGGTGGCATGTCTTTTGCTCTGTGCATGGGTGTCCGAGCTGTGTGCCAGTAGTTCAAACAGCTCAGTGCATTCAACATGTCAATACCTCTCATAAATACAAGTAGTGATGAGGTCAATCACTCCTCCACTTTGAGATTTATATGCATATTATTAATGTTAGCTCTCTGTGTACATCCAAGGGCCAGCTGTGCTGCCCTGTTCTGAGCCAATTGCAATTTTCCTAAGTTCCCCTTTGTGGCACCTGACCACACGACTAAACAGTAGTCCAGGTGCGACAAAACAAGGGCCTGCAGGACCTGCCTTGTTGATAGCGTTGTTAAGAAGGCAGAGCAGCGCTTTATTATGGACAGACTTCTCCCCATCTGAGCTACTGTTGTATCAATATGTTTTGACCATGACAGTTTACAATCCAGGGTTGCTCCAAGCAGTTAAGTCACTTCAATTTCCACATGATTAATTACAATATTTAGTTGAGGTTTAGGGTTTAGTGAATGATCTGTCCCAAATACAATGCTTTTAGTTTTTGAAATATTTAGGAATAACTTATTCCTTGCCACCCATTCTGAAACTGTAGCTCTTTGTTAAGTGTTGCAGTCATTTCAGTCGCTGTAGTAGCTGACACGTATAGTCGTCCGCCTACATAGACACACTGGCTTTACTCAAATGTCGTTTAATAAATTGTAATTGTACCTGAGTTATGTTGGAGACACTTCCATTTAAAGAACACCCTCTGTGTTCTGTAAGACAGGTAACTCTTTAGCCACAATGTAGCAGAGGATGGTAAAGCCTTAATGCATACATTTTTCCAGCAGCAGCCTATGATCGATAATGTCAAAAGCTGCAATGAAGTTAATACAGCCCCCACAATCTATTTATCATACATTTCTCTCAGTCAATCATCAGTCATTTGTGTAAGTGCTGTGCTTGTTGAATGTCCTTCACTATAAGCATGCTGAAAGTCTGTCAATTTGTTTACAGTAAAATAGCATTGTATCTTGTAAAACACAATATTTTTCCAAAATTCTACTATGGGTTAATAACAGGCTGATTATTTGGGCTAGTAAAGGGGTCTTTACTATTCTTCGGTAGCATAATGACTTTTTCTTCCCTCCAGGCCTGAGGGCACACACTTTCCAGTAGTCTTAAATTGAAGTTATGGCAAATAGGATTGGAAATATTGTCCGTTATTATCCTCAGTATTTTTCCATCCAGGTTGTCAGACCCCGGGGCTTGTCATTGTTGAAAGACAACAAAAATATTTTCATCTCTTCCACAATCACTTTATGGAATTCTAAATGACATTTCTTGTTTTTCTTAATTACGTCAGATATACTTGCAAGTGTAGTGTCAGTATTTGTTGCTGGCATGTCATGCCTACGTTTGCTGATCTTGCCAATCATTAAGGTAGTTGGCAATATCAGTGGGTTTTGTGATGAATAAGCCATCTGATTCAATGAATGATGGAGCTAAATTTCGTTTAAGGTCCTCCAAAGTTTTTTACTTGAATTCTTTATTTAATTTATATTTGTTTCATAGTATAGTTTCTTCTACTTTTTTTTAGTTTAGTCACTTGATTTCTCAATTTGCAGTACGTTTGCCAATCGGTTGTGCAGCCAGACTTATTTGCCATTCCTTTTGTCTCATTCGTCTCAACCATACAATTTTTAAATTCCTCATCAATTCACAGGGTTGAACCATTTTTACTGTAATTTTCAAAAATGGGTGCCTGCTTATTAGTGACTGGGATAAGCATCTGGTTGATCTTCATTACACACAACTGACCAACAAATATTCTTTACATCAACAACATAGGAATCACTACAAAACGTATTGTATGACCTCTTATACACAATATTAGGCCCAGCCTTTGGAACTTAGGTTTTCCTAGATATGGCTACTATATTGTGATCATTACATCCTATGGATTTGGATACTGCTTTAAAGCACATTTCTGCATCATTAGTAAATATGTGATCAATACATGTTGTTGATTTCATTCATGTGCTTTTTCTAACTACCCTGGTAGGTTGACTGATAACCTGAACCAGGTTGCAGGCACTAGTTACAGTTTGAATCTTTCTCTTGAGTGGGCAGCCTGATGAAAGCCAGTCAATATTTAAATCACCCAGAAAACATACCTCTCTGTTGATATCACATACATTTATCAAGTATTTCAAGCATGTAATCCAGATACTGACTGTTAGCACTTGGTGGTATATAGCAGCTTCCCACCAGAATGGGCTGTAGGTGAGGCAGATGAACCTGTAACCATATTACTTCAACAGTATTAACATGAGATCCTCTCTAAGATTTACAGGAATAAACGGCCACAACTCCACCTTTTGGCATTTCTGTATTTTCCGTAGATGTTATAACAATGTATTGCTACCACTGTATCATCATACACATGATCTAATTGAGTTTCAGATATTGTCAGATTATTGATTTCGTGAACATTGTTTCTTCATATGTTAGCGTGGGCTATTTTAAGCACTTTTCTGGGATGCTTGATTATTTGTATTGCTTTACTGGGAAGCTTAGCAGAGGTAGACATGCTCATGTTATTTATGTTAGTGCAGGTTGAGCTGAATATAGTTGACTTCCTACTAGGGCACATCACCTCACTTCTAAAAGTATCACTCTGGTTCATAGGCACATGATTACTGCATACAATAGCTTTGGGATCAGCAGAGGAATTCAGGGCAGTAAGAGGGACAATACATTTGGTTACTTACATTGTGTCGTCCAATGCCCCTGGGATAATGTACATTTGCTGAAGCATTATGACAACTCGGGACACAATGTTAGGAATTAAATTAGTTGGGCTTGGGCCATTGATAAGTCATTGTCTCAACATAGCTTTATAATGCTGTGAAAGGATCCAGGAATCCAAATGGTTTGGGTGGATCTCATCCTTCTTATAATATGAGCTTTGTTTCCAGAAGGAATCAACATTTTCAATAAATGTTATACCTACAGAGCTGCAATAGTTTTGTAGCCAGTTATGGAGGGCTAAAAGTCAGCTGAAACGTTCAATGCCACGATTTAGAGAGGGTAGAGGGACAGATATTATGGGGTGTTTGTTGGTGTCAAGTAGTGACCCAATCAGGTCTTTAAAATCCATCTTCAGCTGTTCTGAACTGCCCTTCATAATGTCATTGAATTCTACATTTAAAAAAAAAATATTTCACCTTTATTTAACCAGGTAGGCTAGTTGAGAACAAGTTCTCATTTGCAACTGTGACCTGGCCAAGATAAAGCATAGCAATTAGACACATACAACAACACAGTTACACATGGAATAAACAAAACATGCAGTCAATAATACAGTAGAACAAAAGAAAACAAAAAGTCTATATACAGTGAGTGCAAATGAGGTAAGTTAAGGAAATAAATAGGCCATGGTGGCGAAGTAATTAAATATGAACTCTGATAGACTCAATTTCCTGATGCTGGTTTAAAATGTTTGGGAGCAGCTTGATGTCCTGTACTCGTGCTCCTGTATATAACACATTTTTTGCTCCAGGGACTGAGACATTTCTCACCATTTGAACTGCCCAGTACAATGGCCGGAAAAGGAAATGGCAAAATCCGCCCATTCCCACACCTAACACAATTCGTTGAGTCTTTCACGGGCCCACGAAAAGCAGGATAGTGTACACCCACTGCTCAAGACGATAGGTCCAGACCTTCCACAGCCCCGTCAGATACAGAGAGTGGGAAAAGAGCCGAACTCGACAACGAAGCCTCTGCTGAAGACTGCGTAGTCGCAGGCAATCCCAGAGATGAAGGTGCAGGTAGATCGGTCACCAGTGCAGCGAAGATATTCCTTATGTGGATCTGCTCCGAACCTCTCGCAGTCACTCCCATCCGCTTATCAGCATGCCGCTGCCTTCGGTTTCCACAACTTGTGACATAGAACCAGCATTGATTGGAACATTCTTCTTGCTGTTTTCTGTCTACTTCACTACAGGGTGGAGGAGGAGAAGCAGATGGAGATGATTTCCTTGGCAGGCAAGTTCCAGGTAGCACAGGCCATTCGGATAGGGACAGATGTCAAGGCAGGGAAACATCCATCAGTCCAGAGCTGCATCCATCCATAGGAGTTGAGAAAGTTCAAATATTTGTTTTCCCTATACATTCATTCAGAATTGAGATTTGTTTGCTAAGCATTGCCACCTCATTCCTGTAATCCACCGCTAGCAAACAATCTATGCATTGGAACTCCTGGTTGTCAATGTTGTCCCAGACAAGAGCGTAATAAACACAGTTTCTACAGCACTGGAAACATAAGTTAGCTATTCTAGGCAAAGCGGGCCCATTGCAACCTAGCTAGCTAGCTAGTTGGTAGCAGATGTTGACACAGGTATCCCGAGTTCTTGAGTTCCGAAGTTTTCGGCATCGATTCGGTGTCCCCTGACAGAACCTGGCAGGGAAACACAAGAAGACAAATGAGGGGCTACACTGATCACAATTTGGAATCCCATTCCCTCACACACTGGAAATAAGCACTTTCCTTTAGCTCGTGCTATTGCGAGCTTTGAGATGCCTTCTAACCTAAAATAACCCATTCTTTATTCCCTTATGCCCTCACCTCATGTATGCCTATGAGAAGGGATAGTTGAAATAGAATTCTAAATAGGTTCCAAACTTGCAGACCAGATATGTTTCGCTGTAGCTACTGAAACAGTTCTTCATTAGCATGAATATGGTATGAGTAGAAGTGTATTAGCAGATGTTTTGGTAACGCTGTACGTGCATGGAGCCCTACTAACATGATCCACCGTGATAGGTGGGGTTAATGTAACAGGCAGGACCAATGAGAGCATCCTGTCCCTTTGATGCCAGTATCTATTCAAACTGCTGTTTTATGTGTGTCTGTCTCCATCAACTCCCAGCTAAATCTCTATCAAAGAGGTGGCTGGAGTGGCAGAGCACAGTAATACACCAGCAGCTCCTGTACCTCTGTCAGCTGTTTCAGGGACAGCTGAATGCGTGAATGATAGATTATTTATATTTACTCAGGCTACTGACTGCGCATCAAGCCTTATGGAGGGCATGAGCAGCATCCTTTGTGAAAGTTATTTTCTCAGGTCTAGTACTTTGTCATCTCCATATCTACACCCCATTGGTGTTTTTCCTTTTTTGTTGCATTACAACCTGTAATTTAACCTGTTGAGTGTAGGGGGCAGTATTTTGATGTTTGGATGAAAAACGTACCCAAATGAAACTGCCTATTTCTCAGGCCCAGAATCTAGAATATACATATAATTGTCAGATTAGGATAGAAAACACTCTAAAGTTTCCAAAACTGTCAAAATATTGTCTGTGAGTATAACAGAACTGATATTGCAGGCGAAAACCTGAGGGAAATCCAACAAGGAAGTGCCTAACAGAAACGAATCTCCCTGTTCCATTGCGTGCCTTCCCTCCATTTAAAGGGATATCAATCAGATTCCTTTCCCTATGGCTTCCACATGGTGTGAACAGTCTTTAGACATAGTTTCAGGATTTTATTCTGAAAAATGAGCGAAAAAGATCACATCGCGTCAGTGGATAGGTGGGTGCCAGCAGAGTTTTGCATGCGCAACAGCTTGGAGCAGACAATTTCTCTCATTCTCCTATTGAAAAAGCTACGGTTGAAATATTATCGATTATTTATTATAAAAACAACCTGAGGATTGATTATTAAAATCGTTTGACATGTTTCTACGAACGGATACTATTTGGAATTTGTCTGCCCGTCATGACGGGCGGCATGGTAGCCTAGTGGTTAGAGCGTTGGACTCGTAACCGAAAGGTTGCAAGTTCAAATCCCCGAGCTGACAAGGTACAAATCTGTCGTTCTGGGTTAACTCCCCTGAACAGGCAGTTAACCCACTGTTCCTTGAAAATAAGAATTTGTTCTTAACTGAATTGCCTAGTAAAATAAAGGTAAAAGAAATCAAATAAAAATGACCTGCACGAGCCTGTGGATTTCTGAACAAAAGGCGCCAACCAAATGGAGGTTTTTGAATTTAAAAATCTTTATCGAACAAAAGGAACATTTATTGTGTAACTTGGGAGTCTCATGAGTGCAAACATCCGAAGATCATCAAAGGTAAGTGATTGATTTGATTGCTTTTCTGACTTTCGTGACCAATCTACTTTGCTGCTAGCTGTTTGTAATGTTTTGTCTGCTGAGAGAGAGGTCCTAAGATAAATGCTTGGATAGCTTTTGCTGTAAAGTTTTTTTTTTTTTATATATAAATCTGACACGCCAGGTGGATTAACAACAAGCTAAGCTGTGTTTTGCTATATTGCACTTGTGATTTCATGAAAAGTAAATATTTGTAGTAATTTAATTTGAATTTGGCGCCCTGCAATTCAGCAGATGTTGACAAAAATGATCCTGCTAACGGGATGGGTGCGCAAAGAAGTTAAATAGATTTTTATTTGGATTTCATATAATGAACATACACAAAATAGTCAAAATTGGTGAAGTGAAATGAAAAAAATTACTTCATAATTTTTTATTTTTTTTTTACTGAAAAGTGGTGGGTGCATATGTATTCACCCCCTTTGCTATGAAGCCCCTAAATAAGATCTGGTGCAACCAATTACCTTCAGAAGTGACATTGTAGAAAAGGCCCATGGAGTTGGTGGAATAATCCTTTAATTCATTGCCATTTACTCAGCTGGGCCAGGGGCGCTTTAATTAGGTCAAGTGGAAATGTCTGACAGATCTCAACTCCATAAAAGGAGGAAATTTCCATTACCTGATCTCGCTGCTTTCTCTTCCTTAACTCCATCTGATCCAGAAGTTCTGTGCGTCCATGAATCCACGTAAGTCCACCGACTCTTCCCTTTCATCTGAATTATCTGTGGCGATCGGGAGAGTGGGCCATTCAGTTACTGTTAATAGTTATTACCGCGGAGCGCGGCTTGGAGCGCACGCTTCAAACATATTGTGTAATGTGAATTGTCAATGATCACGTCCCTACGGATCCTCATAGGCCAATTATGCAATCGATATGGTTCATGTGTATTGAAATTAATTATATGTACACATGAAGACAATTGAAAGAGTGAAATGAGAAATGTCATTGTTTGCTAACTGATTGACTTTGATAATGGATTATAGATTGTATAAACCATTCACTGTTTGTATTCTTTCATGATTTATGATAAATCGTTACGAGCCTAAATGACTCGCGGATGATTACTATTGACTTCTTAATGAACTGGACTGTTGAACTCCCTAAATTATGTTAATAATGAATGATACGATTTGATCTTTGATTATGAATTTGATTGTATACATGTTATTTGTTTCCTTTGTGATGCAGCACAGACTATTCAGTAAATATACCACTTTATGGTTAAAGGAATTCCTGCTTCAGTCTCATCCATTCCTCTGTCACCTGACACGTGACCGACCACCTGTTCACCTTCACTGTCAGTCATCCTACCTGTCCAGCTACCCACACAGTTTCCACTAATCTTTCAGACATAATTAGTTAGATTGCACACAGGTGGACTTTATTTAAGTGTCACATGATCTCAGTGTATATATACACCTGTTCTGAAAGGCCCCAGAGTCTGCAACACCACTAAGCAAGGGGCACCACCAAGCAAGCGGCACTATGAAAACCAAGAAGCTCTCCAAACAGGTCAGGGACACAGTTGTGGAGCAGTACAGATCAGGGTTGGGTTATAAAAAAAATATCAGAAACTTTGAACATCCCACGGAGCACCATTAAATCCATTATTAAAAAATTTAAAGAATATGGCACAAACCTGCCAAGAGAGGGCCGCCCACCAAAACTCACAGACCAGGCAAGGAGGGCATTAATCAGAGAGGGAACAAAGAGACCAAAGATAACCCTGAAGGAGCTGCAAAGTTCCACAGCGGAGATGGTAGTATCTGTCCATAGGACCACTTTAAGCCACACACTCAACAGAGCTGGGCTTTACAGAATAGTGGGCAGAAAAAAAGCAATTTCTTAAAGAAAAAAATAAGCAAACATGTTTTGTGTTTGCCAAAAGGCATGTGGGAGACCAAACATATGGAAGAACGTACTCTGGTCCGATGAGACTAAAATGTAGCTTTTTGGCCATCAAGGAAAACGCGCAAATCTGGCGCAAACCCAACACCTCTCATCACCCCGAGAACAACATCCCATGGTGGTAGCATCATGCTGTGGGGATGTTTTTCATTGGCAGGGACTGGGAAACTGGTCAGAATTGAAGGAATGATGGTTGGCCATAAATACAGGGAAATTCTTGAGGGAAACCTGTCTTCCAGAGATTTGAGACTGGGACGGAGGTTCACCTTCCAGCAGGACAATGACCCTAAGCAGACTGCTAAAGCAACACTCAAGTGGTTTAAGGGGAAACATTTAAATGTCTTGGAATGGCCTATCCATAGCCCAGACATCAATCCAATTGAGAATCTGTGGTATGACTTAAAGATTGCTGTACACCAGCGGAACCCATCCAACGAAGGAGCTGCAGCAGTTTTGCCTTGAAGAATGGGCAATAATCCAAGTGGCTAGATGTGCCAAGCTTATAGAGACATACCCCAAGAGACTTGCAGCTGTAATTGCTGCAAAAGGTGGCTCAACAAAGTATTGACTTTGGGGAGGGTGAATAGTTGTTTTTTTTGTCTTTCTTGTTTGTTTCACAAAAAAATATATTTTGCATCTTCGAAGTGTTAGGCATGTTGTGTAAATCAAATGATACAAACCCCCCAAAAATCCATTTTAATTCCAGGTTGTAAAGGAACAAAATTGGAAAAATGCCAAAATGGGTAAATACTTTCGCAAGCCACTGTACCTGAGAGGGGAATGTGGACAGGGCTGAAGTGTGTGTGTGTGTGTGTGTGTGTGTGTGTGTGTGTGTGTGTGTGTGTGTGTGTGTGTGTGTGTGTGTGTGTGTGTGTGTGTGTGTGTGTGTGTGTGTGTGTGTGTGTGTGCGCGCATGTTTCTCTCCCTCTCTCTCTGTTTTTGTGTGTGGATGGCATAGAGAGGTTTTAAGAAGCAGTAGGTGAACGGTTGGATACAGATTGGGAGCGACCCCCTTCACTTTTATATCTCCATGGCAACAGAAGGCCAAATTCCAGCACTGCAAGTGCAGGAACATTCTTGCTGGCCCAGGGTTATTTTAGGAAGGTCTCTATAAAAGAGGATTATTTTCCGAGACCTCTTTTACTCCATAGAAGATCTGAGATTAAACCTGTGCCTGAGGGTGGATGTCTGTTTGTTCACTTTTAATTAAAACAGGGTTAGTGTCAATATATCAATATTCATTTCCAACGACCAGTGATGCAGTAAACCTTATGCAGTAAACCTAAACTCGGCTGAGTTTGCTCCATATATTTCTTAATTATCTAGAGGGGAAAAAATCCCCTTGACAATTATGTAAGCACAACAGTGGTCACAGCAACTGATTTGTGTCTATGCTCTGCACTTATGGATTTGAAGTGGTGGGAGAAAATCGCTAACTGATTGCTCTAAATTGCTTTTTGCCGGGTCTGTAAATCTCCAGTTGAACTGTGTACACAGCGAAGTCAGTAGCGTTATTGTGCATGTTATCTATTTGTGGATATGGCCTGCCTAGAACAGCACCAATCAATCAGATCCATAGAGCTCACCAGCTTTTAGTCCTAAAAACAGGAAATGAGTTAACTCTGGTTTGTTCAGTCATCCCTAATAGGGTTTTGGCATAAGTGCTGAAATGAAGGTCTGAGGTTAACAGGTTTAGGAGATCTTATGTGTTTTGTTCTATGAGATGATATCAGTCATATGACCTTTATGAATTCGGAAGCCTTTATGTGCTTTTTTAATTACATAAATGCTTCAAAATTCACATAGTGATGTTAGCTGATGAAGATTCTCATAGAATAAAGTGTATAAGATATCCTAAACCTGTGTTTACAACAGACCTTATTTTCGGTGGTTATCCAAAAACCGTACAAAAACACCATTCATTTTCCCATAGGCTTCGACCAACGAGCCATGGCGGAGTTAGTGCCTACAAAAAGACACCATTACTATTGCTCTCTATACTGCACCTTTCCACTGGGAGACCAGCCTGAGCTAGCCAGTCGCAGGATGATATATGGCATGGTGGTTCTTTCAGGAGCCAATTCGAAAGATGCATGTCCTGATAATTTTGTGGCTATTGCAATCAGTATGGTCTGTTTGGTTTTCTACAAGAGCCAACCTGAGGATAATACTGTATATAGTTTGGTGGTTTTCTACATGGGTCAATCAAAGGGAAGATATATATATAGCATGCTTTTCTACAAGAGCCCTGTGTGTATTGATGGAGGAATGACTGCCTTTGCAGCTCCCGAAGGCCTTGTTGTACAAGGCAACATCAGAAACATAGTATAACCTCACATTATCCCCTTTGTTGACACCAACCTACCCATGACTAACTCATTTGTACTGGCACCCATTGACTTTGACAAACTGTGTATCTATGTCCTCAAGGCTACATCATCCGCTACATTAGTCACAGACATGGGTCAAAACACAGTATCTACATGTATATGGGTCAACATATACAGCTGCAACAAGATGTTCTCATACAGACAGAATGAGAGCATGGTCCACCAGTTGTCTCATGTTATAATGTCAGAGGATGCTGTCTAGAGCAGGTCATTGACCTCTGCTACTGTGTAGCTGATGACTATCTCTCTCACACTCACACACACACACACACACACACACACACACACACACACACACACACACACACACACACACACACACACACACACACACACACACACACACACCTCCCTCTTCCCAGAGAAATCGGACACATTCAGGAGCTGAGAGAAGCAGGCATCAGTTAATAAGATATGCCAGATGACTTGTGAGCAGATGCTGCTTTATTATCAGTTATTAACACTTGCCACTCGCATATGTTGAATATGACCGAGTCACCATGGAAACGGTGGGTGAGCAACCAGTTGGATGAGAAATGGAAAAGTAGGTTGTAAGTGTGATTTGTGCTAAATCTGGAGGGCTTTTTATTGTTTCTAGTCAGAAACACAGTTACCAGTATTCAGTTTGTTTCAGATAAAAGCGAGTAAGTTATATAAGCGCATTGTGGTATTGTATAATATTCAACTACAATGTCCGAGAAGAGAAGTAACTGTAGGAGGATATCAGTGTGGGTGTTGGGCTGTAGTAGGTGCATGTACGGCATTACGACTATGTTCCTCCATTCACTTCATCGCTGTATATTTTCTCCGCGCCCGAGTGCCATTTGTGTGTGTGCACATGCCTGCATGCGTGTGCATGTGTGTGTGTGTCACAGGAGACAGCGAGGAAGGCTTTCCTCCGTAATAAGGTTTAATGTCTCGCTCTGCTGAGCTTTGATTTTTGCACTGTTTTGTTCCCGCTCAAGGAGCTCAGGATTTTGTTGGACTAACACACAGAATGGAAAGTGCCACTGTCATTTGCATTAGCTCCACATTCCTCTCCTGGTTTCTGCCAGTACATAGATGCATTTGAAGCTTTTCTATTAGGCCCATGTCTTGTTGCATAAGTTGAGTGTTTTCTGTATCACAACTTTGTTGCCTATCCATAGACAATAGTAATAGTGGTGCTATAACAAACCAAGACAATGCAGATGTCTCTGACACCTTTCGTAGAATGCTCAGTGACATTCGGTTGGACAGTTCCATTATCAGGTCCTGTGATTTGATCTTGTGAGGGACAGTTGCTAAAGCCAGTTCCCCCACTGGCTACTTGTGACCAGTCATCCTGATTGTGATGTGGAAAGACTGCCAATGGCTGGACAGGGCCGACAGCCTATCAACAGGACTCTCAGCACTGGCCAGCCATAGTCACACCTTGGAGGGCAATGGAGAGATGTCTCCTGTCTCTTGTCATCCAGTTGAATGGTGCTTTGGTATGTCCAGCTATCCTAGCACCTGTGTCACCTTCCCTTCATGTAGTCTGTTTTTAGTGTTCAGCTATTCTATATATCTTATGCATTTGTCTATGTGTTATATTTGCACCCACACTAGCTAGGCTTATTGAGGCCACATGCTGCACTGAACTCTCACTCCACTTGCTACACTTTGAGCCTCTTTGCCGCTTTGATTGTCCAACATAAAAAGCAAGCTACACACGAAGGCTACCGGTCAGCTATTGAAAAGGTTGTTTTATTAAATTAAGAATTTGAAATGTCATGGTATATCTTTGTATGTAACAATGTCATGTTGATATTTTAATTTAATTTAGAATAAATGGTTTTGCCTCCCGAGTGACGCAGTGGTCTAAGGCAGCGCATTGCAATGTTTGTCGTCACTACAGACCCGGGTTCGATCCCATGCTCTGTCGCAGCTGGCCGCGACTGGGAGACCCATGAGGCGGTGCACAATTTGCCCAGCATCGTCCGGGTTAGGGAGGGTTTGGCCGGCCGGGATGTCCTTGTCCCATCGTGCTCTAGCGACTCCTTGTGGTGGGCCGGGCGCTTGCTCGCTGACTTAGGTCGCCAGTTGTACGGTGTTTCCTCCGACACATTGGTATGGCTGGTTTCCGGGTTAAGTGAGCTGTGTCAAGAAGCAGTGCGGCTTGGCAGGATCATGTTTCTTAGGACGCATGACTCTTGACCTTCACCTCTCCCGAGTCCGTACGGGAGTTGCAGTGATGAGACAAGACTGTAACTATCAATTGGATATCATGAAATTTAGGTGGAAAAAAAATAAAAACCCTTTTCAGTGTTAAAATGGGCCTATAAAAAATGAATTCTCAACCAAGTATTTGAGTACTAATGTTTGTTTGGATATTGAAATAACCTCACACATCACTAGTGCCATGAGACTGCAGTAAATGGCTGGTATGAATATCAACATGACAGTTTGTAGTGTAGCCACTAGCTAAGTCACACTTTTATTAATTGTATTCATTAATTGTATTTAATAATGATCCTCATATTTCTTGTGCTGACAGCACTGAGCAGCCATGTGCATGATAGAACATCAATGCCAGTTAGAGCCAATTCAGAATTTGATTGTTATATATTATTTGAAGGGAATGACACTTTTCATTCACTGTTGGTTGGTTCTCACACATATTACTCCAGTCATTCATTTGAAGAATCATCTCAGTTTGAGTTGATAAAGCAATATAAACCATCCTATAGTTTCTCTGTCATTAGCCAGATGATAACACTGAATCCAAAGAGGGACCAGAGAGGGTTGACAGAGATGGCATTCCATTGGTAAGAGTAACTTTTTCATTCTAGTCAGAAGACTGCGGTCAACACTTGCTTTTAAATACTTAAGCACAACATTTGATGTCCCTGTATTTATGTATGCATGCAGTCTCTCTGGTTAAAAGCATCTGCCTACTGCCTAATTATTAAAATATATTGCATGCCCAACAGAGACTCCACAGCTCTTCTGGCATGGTCTGAATTGATATATAGACTGGACTATAGGTGGAAAGCTAACTATAGACTTATGGCTGTACTGTGGCCCAATTGATTAACCATGTCTCTGCTCATCTCTTTGCTCCCAATGGGATGACAGTGGGACCACCAAAGGCTTACAACAGCCCACAGACACAACCTTCAGTTACAGATAACTCTCTGCATCTCTCTCCCTCTTGCTTCACTAGTTAACACAGCCACAAAGTCTTAAACCTTGCCTATTTCGATTTTAAACCTAACCCTGATGTTAACCTGTACCACACTGCTAACAAGACAAATACAAATACAAAAACCTTATGACTAACCTTAAATTATGACCAAAAAGGACATTTTTTGATTTCAGCCAATTTAGACTTTGTGGCTGTGATATCTTGTGGAGACCCTGGCCTCCTCTGTCAATATAAACACACAGGGAGGTTGTTTCCTCCATGTTTGCGACACACTATCAGTAAGGCTGTTGACAGTCGCTCTGCTTAGCAATTTTCTGATGTTTAGTCTCCCGTAATTGGTGACATTTTTTGTGATGTCATATCGCTATTTTATTACAATCTGACTGGTGCTATTGGCCCTATTTGTGTAATAACATCCCACTTGTGATGAACATGAATTAATATTGTATTGTGCTCTCAATGTCAGGTGTCGGTGGATATTACACTGAGGTTGGTTTGATGAATGGAGCGGTGGGTTAATGGGGCTGGTGAGGTGAAGTGCTTCAGAATCTAAATACATTCTAGCACTCCATTACACTCCCAGAATGTACTGAATGACTAAACCAGTGTTTTGACAAGCAATGCCTTCTTGCAGGGTTGAGAGATGAGAAGTACTGGTGTTAGCTCATGTTCTCTTGGCCAGTTGGTGATTGGAGGTAATGTGAGTTGGAATTCCTCCATTAATGTCCTCAGTCAGAATGATAGTGTACTGTATTGAATGTCCTGTACTCTTGGCTTGGGGCTGCCCTAGTCCCTCTGACTCTATATCAAACCAAAGTTCTGCCTTATTATTATTCGACCATGCTGGTCATTTATGAACATTTGAACATCTTGGCCATGTTCTGTTATCTCAACCCGGCACAGCCAAAAGAGGACTGGCCACCCCTCATAGCCTGGTTCCTCTCTAGGTTTCTTCCAAGGTTTTTGCCTTTGTAGGGAGTTTTTCCCAGCCACCGTGCTTCTACATCTGCATTGCTTGCTGTTTGGGGTTTTAGGCTGGGTTTCTGTACAGCACTTTGAGATATCAGCTGATGTATGAAGGGCTATATAAATACATTTGATTTGATTTAGTGGTCGCGTACACAGATTTTCAGATGTTATCGCAGGTGCAGCAAAATGCTTATGTTTCTAGCTCCAACAGTGCAGTAATATCTAGTAATACAATAACAATACACACATAATCCAAAAGATAAAAAATATCAGAATGAGCAATGTCAGAATATAAGTGTGCCATGACTGTCTTGGTCAGGTTACAGGAGACCACAACCCTACAGATTATCTCTCAACCCCAACAGAGGAGGAGAGATCTAGGGGTCTGAAGACGTGGGGGTTTTATGACCCCTCACTCCCCTGGTAAAACTCAGGCCACAGACAAATTCCTTTGTCCTGTCACTATGGAGAACCAGCCTCAGAACATTAAACATGAACTAAAGGGACTTTGGAACAATGGTTTTCGTCAGCCACAATGGTGGTCATGACGATAGATGGAATATGAAAATGTATGTCATTTTTGTTCTGTTATTGAAGGTTAATAGATTACGTTATTACGAAAACATTGTAATGTGAAGGGTTTTCCTAGTATATGTTTGATGTTTATACGTTGTATGGAAAATATCCAAATCAAAAACAATGTTTTGGGGAAGATGAAATGTTAAGTTAGTTGTCTAAAATGGGATTTGAGAAAAATCTAGCCTTGCCTCATTAACTTGGTATGCCCAGAGAATTGCCCTAAAGGCAGCTACGCCCACTTCTGACCCAAGGGTATAAAACCTGTGAGTATAGAATTTACAACAGGACTACGTGACCCCAGCTGCAGTGAGGTCTAAAAAGTCAATGAACTCAGAACGCAACGCAAGTTTGAGGACAAAGAAATCATTTTCTGACCAAGCTACGGATGAGTAGCTGTGTCTAAGCGGGTAAATTCAAGTCGAACCACCTAGCCTCCATCTCCCATCGAATCGTGGTATCTAAAGGGTTTTATTCCTATGCTGTGAGCTCTTAGCTACAGAGCTGTCTGGCCTCAGAAGACCCCTTACAGTGAAAGGGTGAGGGAACAGACTCCTAAGCCAAAAAGGACACTGACAACGAGAGGACGAGCAGGGAGGTGCGCAGGAGAAGTGCGTCATCGAACAGCGGAACGGTCCACATAGAGAATCCCCGAAGATCACCCCCCACGTAATTACATCATTATATTCTGACCCATAAGAGCGGCAGTTTGGGGCAAGGCTAGGGTTAGAATAGCATAGCTGACAAATTCACCCAAATGTATATTTCTCTTGTGTACTTCTTTTTTCTCTCTCTTTTGAAATTCCCATTGTGGGTAACACGCGCCATAGTGTGTTGGCCCGTTATACTAAGTTCTAATCAATAGCCTATAATGTGTTTTGTCTATTTTATCATTTATCATAATTTTAGCTTTTTAGTAAATATATATTCAACTAAGATTGGTGTGGTACGAATTCATTAGTGAGACCCGGGTCCGTGCAGATTCACGGGCTATACGACGTTCAGAACAAGATTGTTAAAGACAACTGGTTAATTAACGGCTGTTGTAAAATCGATATTCTGATATTCTTTGAGTTAATTTGGGAAATAGAAACTCAATAAAAGCTAGTTTTTCCATGGTGCCCCAGGTTAATGAGTTAATAATTGCTTGATTCAGTTAATCATGTAATTAGAAACTTGTAATCATTCGATGAGCAACAGTCGTCACATTAACTAATACAACGTCACGACAAGTGTGTGTGTGTATATAAATACAGTTGAAGTCAGAAGTTTACATACGCCTTAACCAAATACATTTAAACTGTTTTTCACAATTCCTGACATTTAATCCTAGTAAAAATGTGTTTTATGTCAGTTAGGATCTGCACTTTATTTTAAGAATGTGAAATGTCAGAATAATAGTAGAGAAAATGATTTATTGCAGCTTTTATTTCTTTCATCACATTCCCAGTGGGTCGTAAGTTTACATACACTGAATTTAGTATTGGTAGCATTGCTTTTAAATTGTTTAACTTGGGTCAAACGTTTCGGGTAGCCTTCCACAAGCTTCCCACAATAAATTGGGTGAATTTTGACCCATTCCTCCTGACAGAGCTGGTGTAACTGAGTCAGGTTTGTAGGCCTCCTTGCTCGCACAAGCTTTTACAGTTCTGCCCACACATTTTCTATGGGATTGATGGCGGGGCTTTGTGATGGCCACTCCAATGCCTTGACTTTGTTGTCCTTAAGCCATTTTGCCACAACTTTGGAAGTATGCTCTGTAAATAGCCCACCTAATCTGCCTACCTCATCCCCATACTGTTTTTATTTACTTTTCTGCTCTTTTGTACACCAGTATTTCCACCTCCTCATCATCATCTGCTCATTTATCACTCTAGTGTCAATCTGCTAAATTGTAATTATTCGCTACTATGGCCTATTTATTGCTTACCTCATGCCGTTTGCACACACTATATATAGACTTAATTTTTTTCTACTGTGTCATTGACTTGTTTATTGCGCTATTGGCTTGTTTATTGTTTATTCCATTTTATTCCATGTGTAACTCTGTGTTGTCTGTGTCACACTGCTTTGCTTTATCGTGGCCAGGTCACAGTTGTAAATGAGAACTTGTTCTCAACTAGCCTACCTGGTTAAATAAATGTGAAATATATAAATGCTTGGGTTCATTGTCCATTTGGAAGACCCCATTTGCGACCAAGCTTTAACTTCCTGACTGATGTCTTGAGATGTTGTTTCAATATATCCACATCATTTTTCTGCCTCATGATGCCATATATTTTGTGAAGTGCACCAGTCCCTCCTGCAACAAATCACCCCACAACATGATGCTGCCACCCCCGTGCTTCACAGTTGGGATGGTGTTCTTCGGCTTGCAACCCTCCCCCTTTTCCTCCAAACATAACGATGGTCATTATGGCCGAACAGTTCTATCAGACCATAGGACATTTCTCCAAAAAGTACAATCTCTGTCCCCATGTGCAGTTGCAAACTGTAGTCTGTTTTTTTATGGCGATTTTGGAGCAGTGGCTTCTTCGTTGCTGAGCGGCCTTTCAGGTTATGTCGATATAGGACTCGTTTTACTGTGGAGAAAGATACTTTTGTACCTGTTTCCTCCAGCATCTTCACAAGGTCTTTTGCTTTTGTTTTGGGATTGATTTGCACTTTTCACACAAGTACGTTCATCTCTAGGAGACAGAACGCGTCTCCTTCCTGAGAGGTATGACGGCTGCGTGGTCCCATGGTGTTTGTACTTGCGTACTATTGTTTGTACAGATGAACGTGGTATCTTCAGGCGTTTGGAAATTGCTCCCAAGGATAAACCAGACTTTTGGAGGTCTACAAATATTTTTCTGAGGTCTTGGCTGATTTTCCCATGATGTCAAGCAAAGAGGCACTGAGTTTGAGGGTAGGCCTTGAAATACATTCACAGGTACACCTCCAATTGACTCAAATGACGCCATTGAGCCTATCAGAAGCTTCTAAAGCCATGACATCATTTCTGGAATTTTCCAAGCTGTTTAAAGGCACAGCCAACTTAGTGTATGTAAACTTCTAACCCACTGGAATTGTGATACAGTGAATTATAAGTGAAATAATCTGTCTGTAAACAATTGTTGGAAGAATTACTTGTGTCATGTACAAAGTAATGTCCTAACCGACTTGCCAAAACTATAGTTTGTTTAACAAGACATTTGTGAAGTGATTGAAAATTAGTTTTAATGACTCCAACCTAAGTGTATGTACACTTCAACTGTACATATAAATGGTGTATATGAATAGAAAAGGTGTGTACAGCAGTAGTTCTATAGTATGGGCATTAGTATTAACCGAAAGGTTGCAAGTTCGAATCCCTGAGCTGACAAGGTTCAAATCTGTCGTTCTGCCCCTGAACAGGCAGTTAACCCACTGTTCCTAGGCCGTCATTGAAAATAAGAATTTGTTCTTAACTGACTTGCCTAGTAAAATAAAGGTAAAATAAAATAAATAAAAAAATTGACTACCGTATATACATATAAAGTGAGTAAAACAGTATGTAAACATGATTTAAAGTGACCAGTGTTCAATGTCTCTATATACATGGGGCAGAGGTCTCTAAGCTGCAGGGCAGAGTACTGGGCGATAGCCGGCGAGTGACAGTGTCTAAGGTGTTGGAAGAGTACCGGACGCTGGCCGGTTTGTGATGGCTGTTCAACAGTCTGATGGCCTGGAGATAGAAGCTGTTTTTCAGTCTCTCGGTCCCGGCTTTGATACACCTGTACTGTCTCCGTCTGGTACATGGTAACAGGGTGAGCAGGCCGTGGCTCGGGTGGCTGAAGTCCTTGATGATTTTCTTTGACACTGGGTGCTGTATACTGTAGATGTCCAGGCAGTGTGCTCCAGGTGATGCATTGGGCTGACCGCAACCACGCTGTGGAGAGCCATGCGGTTGCGGGCGGTGCAGTTGCCGTACCAGGCGGGGATGCAGCCCGACAATGCTCTCTATGGTGCATCTGTAGATGTTTGTGAGGGTCTTAGGGGCCATGCCTAATAAAACAGCAGGCTACAGCCATATCAGATCTTAGGGCCTTGGGCCTGCTCTATGTGTCCTCCACATCACTGACCCTTAGAGCCTCTCTCTCCACATAGTCCTCCCGGCCTGAGTGAGGGCCAGTGGAGCTGGGCCAGAGTGGATGTGATGGTGGCATTGTGGTGATTTTGTTGGATGGGAGCAGATGTCACTCTCTGGGACTCTGATGATAGATCAGGTCATGTAAGGAAATGGTTCCTGCCCCCAGGATGATTATGACGCCCCCTCTCCCGATGGATACACATTCTTGTACCGCCTGTCCTTCCCTGCTGCTCCCTCCCTTAATCATCAGAGGAGTGCCAACAGTGGTAGACCCCCCCCCACTCCCCCTCTACCACCACTTCAGGCTCCCCAAGAACCCCTGCTGGTGACATTCTGTGTATAATGTATCCAAATGGCAAGTGTGCATACATTTATAAGCGAGGACCACAGGTTGAGTAGAAGCTTTAGTATGTTAGGAGACTCACACTTTGTAAAGATCAGCGGTTCCCTGAGGTTAAGGTTCGGCGTACAAACAAGCGCTCAGCATTCTCTCTTGCCCGCCATCTTATAAACATTGAAGGGAACAGAGGAGGCTTTAACAAGGTCCGTAATTGGTCTTTAACAGGCCTTTTAACTGGGCTGTTTTTGAAGCATAATTCGATTATTTCAAGGTTATCTGCCTGGAAGTTAATTGTAATTAGCTCGTTGTTGCCAAGTATCGACTTTATTGGCTGTTGTGTGGGCAGTGGGCTGGCAGGTTGCTTGCCATGCTGTCACACCCACCATTACTACCACCTCTCTCCCTATTATCGATGTAACATGCAGTGAAGATCTATGGTCCTCTTCCCATTGCTCATTGGAGACCGCTCAGATACAAGGCATCTTTGGGGCAGTATACTGTAGTTTTCCTCCCCACAAGCCTTGTTCTCTCTGTGGCTTGACTGGCTTCCCACCACCTACATCCACATGCTAGCACACTGTAAATCCCAATGTTCTGTCATTACTCAAAACTTTTGTGGAAATCCATTGAACAACCATATCAGAGTAGTTACTTGAAGTGATTGTACACCCCGAGGAAGTCAAAGGTTTTAAGTACATTGAACTTTAAGATCATTGTTAAATGCTAAACTTATTAGTGGCTTAAACACTAACAGATGTATTAAGAAACTGTTAATGTCAGGTTGATTGGACTACTTACAATTTGTAACTCAATATTGTTTTGTAACATATACATATCATAATATTTTCAAGCTGTTGCTACTTAAAAAAAAAATATCATAACAGGGAATTCAATAGAGACCATTGCTGCTCCCGTCTGTCTCTTGTACTTCTGTAAGACTTTTTAGTCTCTTCATAACTTGCAGCACTCATCTAGAATGTTGCCCAACCAACAAACCACTTTACCTACAACGGCATTCTCAATAATGGCTACAGAAACGTTTGACTTTGTACACGTGATGTTTTTTCTACCTTAGTTGAATGCACTGACTGAAGTTACTCTGGATGAAAATGGAAATGTAAAAATTAACAAACTTAAAGCATGCTGGGTATTATAATGAGCTTCCTAACACGACAAACTCTTTAACCAAACAAAATAAACTAGTCAATTTCATATAAATGGAACTTAAAAATGTCTTGTTCACATCACTTATGTAAAAAACACATGTTTGATAATAAACAAAAAAATTATATTCATTAAATGAATGTCAACAATTACTTAAATTATTATTTGCTTAAGCAGAGGTTAGTTATGTTATATTACCTACAAAAAAAATGTTTCTTGAACTCAAAACCAATCAAATGTTGTGAAAACTTAAATATGATCTAATTGTCCTGACTGCTTTTGAGTTAGAACTACTTATAAAGTTAACGCTGAATAAACAATACATGTTTTAGTTATCAACAGTTTATAATCAAGTTGTTTAAACTTGCAGTGATAATGTTGTGCTTACTTAAAAATGTATAATTTATCATAACTTAATAGTTGATTTGACTTCTCATTTAGTTTCGAGGCTGTAGCACATAAACATTTGAAGTAATAAAGACTTTTCATTGCCTATGAGTTCAACTTACTAGAAGTATTTGAGGTAAAAATGCCTTAGGGCTTACAATGCAGCTGTCAAAGGTTGCGGCGCCTTGCCAGGATAGACACTTGGGTCCATGCCCTCTGTCATGACCCCCCCCCCCCCAGTGCTCCACTCATTAATTGTACACAGGCCAGGCAGAGGTGGAGGCAGCCCTGCACCTGGTGTGTGTGTTAGGAAGGAAGAGTGTGGCAGGTGTTTGTGTCAGGATTGTGGATGTTTGTGTATGTATCTGTGCAAGCATAGTCCCATCCATCTCCTTTGGTGGAGCATGCCTCCAGGATGCCCCAACCAAGGCAAAGTGAACCTCATGAAATATGAGGTAAATTAGATGATCCCAAAGTGATCAGTTGTTTATTTATGGGTTTTCAGTCCACTGCCCAAGACATTCTTCAGCAGCACTGTGTCCCATCTACTCACCTGGACCAAACCCAGGAATTTCTCAGGTGGCCCTTTATGTGCGATTGGACTGCAGAACAGAGCCATAAAGAAGGCCATTTCATACAGAGGAAGCAGCTCTCCAATTAGCCTCTCTGTTCTCCCACAGGCCCATAGATATTGTTCTGCAGAGAGGTGATTCGAAGTTGCTGAAATTATCAAAATGCAGACATTTACCCTCAGATTTTCTGAACCTTCTTTTGAATCTGGGAGTTTCTTGATGAAGAATAAGCAATTTGGACCAAGTAGACCTCTCGCCTCTCAACACCTTTCTCTTTGTTGTCGTTCTGCTGGTGGATTTTGAAGTGTCTCGATGAAACGAATGCTCTGTGTGAATGACGTTGTCATAAAGTCTTTGATACTATTGGCTTTGTTGCATTGAAATTGCCTTTCATGTTATGATTGCATTTGAAATGAGATTGTGACAGTGCTTTCTCTGAGAATGACACCTTTAGCCGTAGACGTTTTTTCTCTCGATATCAAATCATTTCTGGGTAACAATCAAGCACCTTACTGTGATGGCTTTAAATTAAAATGGTAAGAAAATATATATTCTTAGCAAAGAGCAATTTCTTAAGCAAGAATTTTGCTAGGACTGTCTGGGGGTGGTCTGAGTGGGGAGGGGAATCTGAAACTGTCTCTTATTGGTCTATTAACTATATCATTTACCAGGCAGGCCAAAACTCCATCTCACCAAAACAGACGGACATTTCAGAAGGTATATTCGAACAGCTCTTGCACTAAAAGGGCATTATCATAATTTTCACAATTACACAGTATTATTCTGACCTCGTCGTGTGGAAATATTTATAAAACAAAAGGAAATCACATTTGACTGCACTGGAACTTAAACTTTGATTTGAAAAAGTGTTTAGATTCACACATTCACACAACCAGTCACATGATGTTTAAAATAAACAACCAACCCAAAAGATTTGTTTGAATGAAATACATGGGCAAGCATGAGCCAACATTGACAGACAGTTTTGTTTTGAAAAAATGAGTCAATATGTCATCACTCACGGACCTACTGGAGAGAGACACTGTAGGACTCCCAATGAGCACATTAACCTGCTTCTCTAGAACAAACTGGCAGGGGACATGAGAATGTCACAGTAGAGTGAGAGAGACAGAGGGAGGGAGAGAGATATAAAAAAAGAAATATGCACCTCCATGATATAAAATAAATAAACCCAAGTAGACCAAAACAATTCCGGTACTGTATGTCCCTAGCACAATGGCAGTCTCTATTACCCCATTCAACAAACCCACTGATAAATATGCTTGAATGAATAACCATCTATCAAGGGGAGTATTCGACATGATTCATTCCACTTCACTTCTAGTAATCTTAGTGTTCAAGAACCACCTTAAAACAAAAAAATACACTATTTAGTTCTAAACAAACCAACCAGGAGGTATAATAAATCCAGGCAGGTCACCTGTGATACAAGTCCGTATCTGAAGTCCATCCATGTCTGAGGATGTCGGGAGATGACGTGGAACCTGCCACTAGGGGCAACGGTGAGCGCTGTTAGCTTCAAGTAGGCCTGTGATTCCAAAGGTTGCATGTTAGAATCCAGTTGTTTTTGATATTTTTTTTTAAGTCAATCACAAACCTTAACCCTGACCTAAAACATTCAGAGTTAATGACTAAACTTAACCATAAATACTTTGAAATTTGACATCTGGTACAACTTTGAGAAACATAGACGTTTGAGAAACATAGATGAATGTCTACTTCTGACATAAGACTGCTAGAGCTTGCAAAAAAAATATCAATCATTGGATATAAGGAATTGTGTTTACTTGTAAATACTTACTTCCAAAAAGTTTATTTATTTGAGACCTTAAAATTATAAAGGCTGTATAAATGCTGTAGATTAACCTCTCTAGGGTACGTGGGACGCTTAGCGTCCCATCTGGCCAACATCCAGTGAGGTTGCAGAGCGCCAAATTCAATTACAGAAATGCTCATTATAAAAATTCAGAAAACAAAACATATTTTACAGGTTTAAAGATTAACTTCTTGTTAAACCAACAACAGTGTCATATTTATAAAATGCTTTTTGTCCAAAGCATAGCTAGCCCAGAACATAGCCCAGTTGACAAATTATTACAGCAGCAAGCAGAAGCGTTACAAAACTCAGAAATAGAGAGAAAATTAATCCCTTTGATGATCTTCATATGGTGGCAATCAGAAGACATTCATTTACTCAATAAATGTTCCTTTTGTTCGATGAAGTGACTTTATATCCAAAAATCTCTGTTTTGTTAGTACGTTTTCTTCAGTAATCCACAGGCTCAAACTCAGTCAAAACAATCAGACAAAAAAATCCAAATTGTATCCGTAAAGTTCATAGAAACATGTCAAACAATGTTTATATTCAATCCTCAGGTTGTTTTTTTAGCCTAAATGATCTATAATATTTCAACCGGACAATAACGTTGTCAATATAAAAGGTAATCAAGAAATGCACATGCGCCTGAAAAAGATCTTCGACACGTTAGGGTCCACTCGTTCAGACTGGTCTTACCCCCTCATTTTATAAGAATACAAGCCTGAAACGATTTCTAAGACTGTTGACATCTAGTGGAAGGCATAGGAACTGCAAATGGAGTCCTAAGTCAATGGATACTGTAATGGCATTGAATAGGAAACTACAAAAACAAAAACAAAACTACTTCCTGAATGGATTTTTCTCAGATTTTTGCCTGCAAAATCAGTTCTGTTATACTCAGACACTATTTTAACAGTTTTGGAAACTTTAGAGTGTTCTCTATCCAAATCTATCAGTTATATGCATATCATATCTTCTGGGCCCGAGTAGCAGGCCGTGTAATTTAGGCATGCTTTTCATCCAAAATTCCGAATGCTGCCCCCTACCCTAGAGGTTAATGATACCTTATCTATTTCATAGACAATTAACTGGTATGCCAAGAAACACATTTTGTGTTTGCAAATACCTTGAATACTTTTAACAAAAATGCAAATGCAGTCAACTTTCACACTCATTGTGTGACTGTATATTTTAAACATTAGTTTCTGTAGTATCCTTAAAGGCTTCTTAGAGTTATGACTCATGAGATATAAGTACGGTTTATTATTGAATTGTAACTTAGAATTGCATTCTCCAATGCACCTGGCTTAAGCACCCGAAGCTTTCTTAATCATAGTTATATAGGCAGACATAGGAAATAGCTACGGATAGCGGGAAGCAAACCCCCGCCTTGACTCAATACTGCCATCTATTGGTAACCATAAATATACCAGGTTACGACATTTTCAAATTACTATTTTTATTTCACCTTTAATTAACCAGCTAGGTGTAACTGCTCTCTTCTATCTCCTCCTCTGACGAAGAGGTAGAACAAGGATCGAAACAAAATGCAGCGTGATGATGATTCATGATATTTTAATGAAGGAAAAACTATACATACAGAAACTACAAAAATAACGAAATGATATAACGAAAACCAAAACAGCCCTATCTGGTGCAAACGGGACTGAGGGGCAGCTCGGGACTGAGGGGCAGCTCGGGACTGAGGGGCAGCTCGGGACTGAGGGGCAGCTCGGGACTGAGGGGCAGCCCGGCACTGAGAGGAAGCCCGGCACTGAGAGGAAGCTCAGGCAGGTAGTTGGCTCCGGCAGATCCTGGCTGGCTGGCGGATCTGGAAGAGTCTGGCTGGCTGGCGGATCTGGAAGAGTCTGGCTGGCTGGCGGATCTGGAAGAGTCTGGCTGACTGGCGGATCTGGAAGAGTCTGGCTGACTGGCGGATCTGGAAGAGTCTGGCTGACTGGCGGATCTGGAAGAGTCTGGCTGACTGGCGGATCTGGAAGAGTCTGGCTGACTGGCGGATCTGGAAGAGTCTGGCTGACTGGCGGATCTGGAAGAGTCTGGCTGACTGGCGGATCTGGAAGAGTCTGGCTGACTGGCGGATCTGGAAGAGTCTGGCTGACTGGCGGATCTGGAAGAGTCTGGCTGACTGGCGGATCTGGAAGAGTCTGGCTGACTGGCGGATCTGGAAGAGTCTGGCTGACTGGCGGATCTGGAAGAGTCTGGCTGACTGGCGGATCTGGAAGAGTCTGGCTGACTGGCGGATCTGGAAGAGTCTGGCTGACTGGCGGATCTGGAAGAGTCTGGCTGACTGGCGGATCTGGAAGAGTCTGGCTGACTGGCGGATCTGGCTGCTCTATGCAGACTGGCGGATCTGGCTGCTCTATGCAGACTGGCGGATCTGGCTGCTCTATGCAGACTGGCGGATCTGGCTGCTCTATGCAGACTGGCGGATCTGGCTGCTCTATGCAGACTGGCGGATCTGGCTGCTCTATGCAGACTGGCGGATCTGGCTGCTCTATGCAGACTGGCGGATCTGGCTGCTCTATGCAGACTGGCGGATCTGGCTGCTCTATGCAGACTGGCGGATCTGGCTGCTCTATGCAGACTGGCGGATCTGGCTGCTCTATGCAGACTGACAGCTCAGGCTGCGCTGAACAGGCGGAAGAATCCGGCAGCGCAGGAGAGGAGAAAGGCTCCGACAGCGCTGAACAGGTGGGAGACTCCGGCAGCGCATGGAGAGGTGAGGCGCACTGTAGGCCTGATGCGTGGTGCTGGCACTGGTGGAACTGGATAGAGAACACCTGGCCTGACCAAACAAATAAAGAAAATACTAAGACCAAGGCGTGACACTAGGCTAGTTGAGAACAAGTTGTCTTTTACAACTGCGACCTGGCCAAGATAAAGCAAAGCAGTTCGACACATACAACAACACAGAGTTACACATGGAATAAACAAACATACAGTCAATAATACAGTAGAACAAGTCTATATACAGTGTGTGCAGATGAGGTAAGATAAGGGAGGTAAGGCAATAAATAGGCCATGGTGGTGAAGTAATTACAATATAGCAATTAAACACTGCAAGATAAATAAATACAGTATGGGGATGAGGTAGTTGGATGGGCTATTTACAGATGTGCTATGTACAGGTGCAGTGATCTGTGAGCTGCTCTGACAGCTGGTGCTTAAAGCTAGTGAGGGAGATACGTGTCTCCAGCTTCAGTGATTTTTGCAGTTCATTCCAGTCATTGGCAGCAGAGAACTGGAAGGAAAGGCGGCCAAATGAGGAATTGGCTTTGGGGGTGACCAGTGAGATAAACCTGCTGGAGTGCATGTTACGGGCTGCTGCTATGGTGACCAGTGAGCTGAGATAAGGCAGGGATTTACCTAAGACTTGTAGATGACCTGGAGCCAGTGGGTTTGGTGACGAGTATGAAGCGAGGGCCAGCCAATGAGAGCATACAGGTTGCAGTGGTGGATTGTATATGGGGCTTTGGTGAAAAAATGGATGGCACTGTGATAGACTGCATCTAATTTGTTGAGTAGAGTGTTGGAGGCTATTTTGTAAATTACATAGCCGAAGTCGAGGATCGGTAGGATGATCAGTTTTACAAGGGTAGGTTTTGGCAGCATGAGTGAAGGATGCTTTGTTTTGCGAAATAGGAAGCCGATTCTAGGTTTAATTTTGGAAGGAGAGTTCACAGTCTAACCAGACACCTAGATATTTGTTGTTGTCCACATATTCTAAGTCAGAACCGTCCAGAGTAGTGATGCTGGATGGGCAGGCAGGTGCGGGCAGCGATTGGTTGAAGAGTATGTATTTACATTTACATTTCATTTAAGTCATTTAGCAGACGCTCTTATCCAGAGCGACTTACAAATTGGTGCATACACCTTATGACAACCAGTGGAACAGCCACTTGCATCTAAATCTTGTTGGGGGGGTGAGAAGGGGGGTGAGAAGGATTACTTACCCTTACTTACCCTATCCTAGGTATTCCTTGAAGAGGTGGGGTTTCAGGTGTCTCCGGAAGGTGGTGATTGACTCCGCTGTCCTGGCGTCGTGAGGGAGTTTGTTCCACCATTGGGGGCCAGAGCAGCGAACAGTTTTGACTGGGCTGAGCGGGAACTGTACTTCCTCAGTGGTAGGGAGGCGAGCAGGCCAGAGGTGGATGAACGCAGTGCCCTTGTTTGGGTGTAGGGCCTGATCAGAGCCTGGAGGTACTGAGGTGCCGTTCCCCTCACAGCTCCGTAGGCGAGCACCATGGTCTTGTAGCGGATGCGAGCTTCAACTGGAAGCCAGTGGAGAGAGCGGAGGAGCGGGGTGACGTGAGAGAACTTGGGAAGGTTGAACACCAGACGGGCTGCGGCGTTCTGGATGAGTTGTAGGGGTTTAATGGCACAGGCAGGGAGCCCAGCCAACAGCGAGTTGCAGTAATCAAGACGGGAGATGACAAGTGCCTGGATTAGGACCTGCGCCGCTTCCTGTGTGAGGCAGGGTCGTACTCTGCGGATGTTGTAGAGCATGAACCTACAGGAACGGGACACCGCCTTGATGTTAGTTGAGAACGTCAGGGTGTTGTCCAGGATCACGCCAAGGTTCTTAGCGCTCTGGGAGGAGGACACAATGGAGTTGTCAACCGTGATGGCGAGATCATGGAACGGGCAGTCCTTCCCCGGGAGGAAGAGGAGCTCCGTCTTGCTGAGGTTCAGCTTGAGGTGGTGATCCGTCATCCACACTGATATGTCTGCCAGACATGCAGAGATGCGATTCGCCACCTGGTCATCAGAAGGGGAAAGGAGAAGATTAATTGTGTGTCGTCTGCATAGCAATGATAGGAGAGACCATGTGAGGTTATGACAGAGCCAAGTGACTTGGTGTATAGCGAGAATAAGAGAGGGCCTAGAACAGAGCCCTGGGGGACACCAGTGGTGAGAGCGCGTGGTGAGGAGACAGATTCTCGCCACGCCACCTGGTAGGAGCGACCTGTCAGGTAGGACGCAATCCAAGCGTGGGCCGCGCCGGAGATGCCCAACTCGGAGAGGGTGGAGAGGAGGATCTGATGGTTCACAGTATCGAAGGCAGCCGATAGGTCTAGAAGGATGAGAGCAGAGGAGAGAGAGTTAGCTTTAGCAGTGCGGAGCGCCTCCGTGATACAGAGAAGAGCAGTCTCAGTTGAATGACTAGTCTTGAAACCTGACTGATTTGGATCAAGAAGGTCATTCTGAGAGAGATAGCGGTAGAGCTGGCCAAGGACGGCACGCTCAAGAGTTTTGGAGAGAAAAGAGAGAAGGGATACTGGTCTGTAGTTGTTGACATCGGAGGGATCGAGTGTAGGTTTTTTCAGAAGGGGTGCAACTCTCGCTCTCTTGAAGACGGGAGGGACGTAGCCAGCGGTCAGGGATGAGTTGATGAGCGAGGTGAGGTAAGGGAGAAGGTCTCCGGAAATGGTCTGGAGAAGAGAGGAGGGGATAGGGTCAAGCGGGCAGGTTGTTGGGCGGCCGGCCGTCACAAGACGCGAGATTTCATCTGGAGAGAGAGGGGAGAAAGAGGTCAGAGCATAGGGTAGGGCAGTGTGGGCAGAACCAGCAGTGTCGTTTGACTTAGCAAACGAGGATCGGATGTCATCGACCTTCTTTTCAAAATGGTTGACGAAGTCATCTGCAGAGAGGGAGGAGGGAGGGGGGAGGATTCAGGAGGGAGGAGAAGGTGGCAAAGAGCTTCCTAGGGTTAGAGGCAGATGCTTGGAATTTAGAGTGGTAGAAAGTGGCTTTAGCAGCAGAGACAGAGGAGGAAAATGTAGAGAGGAGGGAGTGAAAGGATGCCAGGTCCGCAGGGAGGCGAGTTTTCCTCCATTTCCGCTCGGCTGCCCGGAGCCCTGTTCTGTGAGCTCGCAATGAGTCGTCGAGCCACGGAGCGGGAGGGGAGGACCGAGCCGGCCTGGAGGATAGGGGACATAGGGAGTCAAAGGATGCAGTAAGGGAGGAGAGGAGGGTTGAGGAGGCAGAATCAGGAGATAGGTTGGAGAAAGTTTGAGCAGAGGGAAGAGAAGATAGGATGGAAGAGGAGAGAGTAGCGGGGAGAGAGAGCGAAGGTTGGGACGGCGCGATACCATCCGAGTAGGGGCAGTGTGGGAAGTGTTGGATGAGAGCGAGAGGGAAAAGGATACAAGGTAGTGGTCGGAGACTTGGAGGGAGTTGCAATGAGGTTAGTGGAAGAACAGCATCTAGTAAAGATGAGGTCAAGCGTATTGCCTGCCTTGTGAGTAGGGGGAAGGTGAGAGGGTGAGGTCAAAAGGAGAGGAGTGGAAAGAAGGAGGCAGAGAGGAATGAGTCAAAGGTAGACGTGGGGAGGTTAAAGTCGCCCAGAACTGTGAGAGGTGAGCCGTCCTCAGGAAAGGAGCTTATCAAGGCATCAAGCTCATTGATGAACTCTCCGAGGGAACCTGGAGGGCGATAAATGATAAGGATGTTAAGCTTGAAAGGGCTGGTAACTGTGACAGCATGGAATTCAAAGGAGGCAATAGACAGATGGGTAAGGGGAGAAAGAGAGAAAGACCACTTGGGAGAGATGAGGATCCCGGTGCCACCACCCCGCTGACCAGAAGCTCTCGGGGTGTGCGAGAACACGTGGGCGGACGAGGAGAGAGCAGTAGGAGTAGCAGTGTTATCTGTGGTGATCCATGTTTCCGTCAGTGCCAAGAAGTCAAGGGACTGGAGGGAGGCATAGGCTGAGATGAACTCTGCCTTGTTGGCCGCAGATTGGCAGTTCCAGAGGCTACCAGAGACCTGGAACTCCACGTGGGTCGTACGCGCTGGGACCACCAGGTTAGGGTGGACGCGGCCACGCGGTGTGGAGCGTTTGTATGGTCTGTGCAGAGAGGAGAGAACAGGGATAGACAGACACATAGTTGACAGGCTACAGAAAAGGCTACGCTAATGCAAGGAAATTGGAATGACAAGCGGACTACACGTCTCGAATGTTCAGAAAGTTAAGCTTACGTAGCAAGAATCTTATTGACTAAAATTATTAAAATGATACAGTACTGCTAAAGTAGGCTAGCTGGCAGTAGCTGCGTTGTTGACACTACACTAATCAAGTCGTTCCGTTGAGTGTAATAATTTCTACAGTGCTGCTGTTCGGGGGCTAGCTGGCTAGCTAGCAGTGTTGTTTACGTTACGTTGAGTTAAAAGAACGACAATAGCTGGCTAGCTAACCTAGGAAATCGGTCTAGACTACACAATTATCTTTGAAACAAAGACGGCTATGTAGCTAGCTATGTAGCTAGCTACGATCAAACAAATCAAGAGCAGTTGGAGGCCACGGAAGGAGAGTTGTATGGCATTGAAGCTCGTCTGGAGGTTCGTTAACAGTGTCCAAAGAAGGGCCAGAAGTATACAGAATGGTGTCGTCTGCGTAGAGGTGGATCAGAGAATCACCAGCAGCAAGAGCGACATCATTGATGTAATAATGTACTAAGGAATACATTATTAAAACCATCGATTAGTACAACACAATCATAGAGTCGAAAGCTCTATGTATTTAAATGACTTTACAAGCCTTGGCTTGGCTCCAGAATTGTTTACCTTCTAACAGCGGTATTCCAACATTTCACAAAAGTATACTGAAAAAACACATTTTCTTTGGTAAGTACCCCATTTGTACTTTTAAAGTAGAGTCCTTCCAAAACATTTAGTGAACTGTTTCCTTGTGTAAGTTATTTACCAAATATATACAGTTGAAGTCGGAAGTTTACATACGATCTTTGTCCCCATGTGCAGTTGCAAACTGTAGTCTGGCTTTTTTCTGGCGGTTTTGGAGCAGTGGCGTCTTCCTTGCTGAGCAGCCTTTCAGGTTATGTCGATATAGGACTCATTTTACTGTGGATATAGATACTTTTGTACCTGTTTCCTCCTCCAGCATCTTCACAAGGTCCTTTGCTGATGTTCTGGGATTGATTTGCACTTTTCACCTGACCAGTATGACTGCTGCGTGGTCCCATGGTGTTTATACTTATGTACTATTGTTTGTACAGATGAACGTGGTACCTTCAGGTTTTTGGAAAATGCTCCCAAGGATGAACCAAACTTGTGGAGGTCTACAATTTTTTTTATGAGGAATTCTGAGGTCTTGTCTAATTTCTTTTGATTTTCCCATGATGTCAAGCAAAGAGGCACTGAGTTTGAAGGTAGGCCTTGAAATACATCCACAGGTACACCACCAATTGACTCAAATGATGTCAATTAGAAGCTTCTAAAGCCATGACATAATTTCTGTAATTTTCCAAGCTGTTTAAAGGCACAGTCAACTCAGTGTATGTACACTTCTGACCCACTGGAATTGTGATACAGTGAAATAATGTGTCTGTAAACAATTGTTAAAAAATTACTTGTGTCATGCACAAAGTAGATCTCCTAACTTGCCAAAACTATAGTTTGTTAACAAGAAATTTGTGGAGTGATTGAAAAACGGGTTTTAATGACTCAAACCTAAGTGTATGTAAACTTCCGACTTCAACTGTATATGTGTATTATGAACCATACCATCAACACTCCGGCCAAAAGTTCTGAGGTTAGTAATTACTAACTAAACTCCCAAAGTTTATTTCCAAAACGGTATCTGATAGACAAAGATTCTTTATAAGTTATTTGTTTTTTTTAATAAACAGTTTGGCTCCCAACAAGTGTATGGCTCCTTGGGACTTGGGCTCCCAACAAAAAGGTTTTAACAATAATATAACAAACAACTTTTGTTCACAGGGATGCCACAACTCCCTTTTACTTTCTCCTTATCGGAAGGCATATAAGGTCCTCTCCAAATACACCATCGAGAGCGTCCTGACCAGTTGCATCACGGAATGGTACGGAAATTGATCCGTCCACGACCTCAAGGTCTTCTAGCGGGTGCTGAAGACAGTTCAGTACATCACTGAGGCCATGTTCCCACCGATCAAGGACATCTACTTGAAACGGTGACAGAGGAAGGCCCGCAGCATCATCAAGGACCCCACTCACCCCAGCCACAAGCTGTACACTCCCTTACCGTCGGGCATACGGTTTTTGAGCATGAAGTCTGATACCAACAGGCTCAGAGACAGTTTCTATCTACAAGCCATCAGACGGACTGACCACCTGCATTGACTCTCCGCACCTTAACACACATGCACTGTCTCACACACACACACACACACACACACACACACACACACACACACACACACACACACACACACACACACACACACACACAGTATTTTACAACTAACCTTATTGGGACACACATTTCAGTCCCATTCAAAATCCTATTTACCCTAAACCTTACCATAACCCTAGCTCCTAACCTTAACATAAATTCTAACCTTAACCCTAAACTCCCTAAAAATAGCATTTGACCTTGTCGGGACCAACAAAATGTCCCCAGTTGGTCAAATGTTTTTGTTAACTATTCTTGTGTGGACCTCTGGTCACCACAAATATAGTTACACACACATCACAACTGCTGTATCATTTACAGTACTATTGCTACACAATTTAAACACTTGTCCCCCAATCCCTCCTTCCCTGATACATGTGTAAATATTGGACTATAAATTGAGCATTCCTGTGTTATATTTAGGCTATATTTATTCTATTCTACTGAGCCATATGCTTAATGTTCGGATTCTTATATTTTATTATTTCTAATTGTTGCATTGTGGAGAAGGAACCTGCAAGTAAGCATTTTGTTGGATGTTGTATACCATCTGTTTCCTGAACATATGACTAATAAAACTTGAAACAATTTGTATTTTAGTCTTACTCTAGTTTTGCTCTATAAAATCTGTCAATGTGTCCTAAAGCAATTTGCTCCAAGTACGCTGTACTACTATGGCTGACCCTGTAAAATAACACATTTCACTGCACCTATCTGGTGTATGTGGTTATAAAACATTTGTTTATTGTCAATCTCTCCCTTCTTTATTTAATTATATTTTTTATATACACTACTGTTCAAAAGTTTGGGGTCACTTCGAAATGTCCTTGTTTTTGAAAGAAAAGCACACACACAGGCCAGCATCCCGGAGTTGCTTCTTTACTGTTGACTTTGAGACTGGTGTTTTGCGGGTACTATTTAATGAAGTTGCCAGTTGAGGACTTGTGAGGTGTCTGTTTCTCAAACTAGACACTCTAATGTACTTGCCCTCTTGCTCTGTTGTGCACCGGAGCCTCCCACTTCTTTTTCTATTCTGGTTAGAGCCCGTTTGCTCTGTTCTGTGAAGGGAGTAGTACACAGCGTTGTACGAGATGGAATAGCCTTCATTTCTCAGAACAAGAAGAGACTAATGAGTTTCAGAAGAAAGTTATTTCTTTCTGGCCATTTTGAGCCTGTAATTGAACCCACTAATGCTGATGCTCCATATACTCAACTAGTCTAAAGAAGGCCAGTTTTATTGCTTCTTTAATCAGGACAACAGTTTTCAGCTGTGGTAACATAATTTAATAAAGGGTTTTCTAATGAACAAATAAGCCATTTAAAATGATAAACTTGGATTAGCTAACACAACGTGCCATTGAAACACAGGAGTGATGGTTGCTGATAATGAGCCTCTGTACGCCTATGTAGATATTTCATAAAAAAATCTGCCGCTTCCAGCTACAATAGTCATTTACAACGTTAACAATGTTTACACTGTATTTCTGATCAATTTGATGTTATTTTAATTGACAAAAATGTTTTGCTTTTCTTTCAAAAACAAGTGACCACAAACTTTTGAACGGTAGTGTGTGTAATGGACCCAAATGATCAAATAGATCAGCCATATACCAATGTTCACATCATTTGAACTACTCCTTACAGCTTTTGACAACTAGAGCATGCTTTCACAACCACAACCGCCTCCGCCCGCTAGCCTAAAGCAAGCGATCACTTAAGAATGGTCTGATGATAGTCATACAATTTGTCAGACAACTCGAGTTACACGTTAAAACAAAAGAGTGTTGCGATATGTCAGAGAATCTGACATAGAAATATACATAGTACAGTAAAGTACAGATACCCCAAAACACTACTTAAGTACTTTAAAATAGTTTTACTTAAGTACTTTACACCACTGTTCTTAGCCTTATCTTTCTTATTTTAGCTTTGTTCTACCATGCCGTAAGATCCATCTAATAGGAGAGAGTGAGAGACAGTTCACCAATATAGAACCGTAGTTACAGACTAACCAAACGTGACACAGGACACAAATGGGGACAAGATGAACCAACGAACACACAACACAGGCTTTACCCACCAGAGGTTATTCCTGACTTGTTCACAATCAATCTGAACAAGAGAGGAGGTGAGGGCCCTCGGAGTGTGGTGTCAGGAAAATAACCTCACACTCAACGTCAACAAAACTAAGGAGATGATTGTGGACTTCAGGAAACAGCAGAGGGAACACCCCCCTATCCACATCGATGGAACAGTAGTGGAGAGGGTAGCAAGTTTTAAGTTCCTCGGCATACACATCACAGACAAACTGAATTGGTCCACTCACACTGACAGCGTCGTGAAGAAGGCGCAGCAGCGCCTCTTCAACCTCAGGAGGCTGAATAAATTCGGCTTGTCACCAAAAGCACTCACAAACTTCTACAGATGCACAATCGAGAGCATCCTGGCGGGCTGTATCACCGCCTGGTACGGCAACTGCTCCGCCCTCAACCGTAAGGCTCTCCAGAGGGTAGTGATGTCTGCACAACGGGGGCAAACTACCTGCCCTCCAGGACACCTACACCACCCGATGTTACAGGAAGGCCATAAAGATCATCAAGGACATCAACCACCCGAGCCACTGCCTGTTCACCCCGCTATCATCCAGAAGGCGAGGTCAGTACAGGTGCATCAAAGCTGGGACCGAGAGACTGAAAAACAGCTTCTGTCTCAAGGCCATCAGACTGTTAAACAGCCACCACTAACATTGAGTGGCTGCTGCCAACATACTGACTCAACTCCAGCCACTTTAATAATGGGAATTGATGGGAAATGATGTAAATATATCACTAGCCACTTTAAACAATGCTACCTTATATAATGTTACTTACCCTACATTATTCATCTCATATGCATACGTATATACTGTACTCTAAATCATCGACTGCATCCTTATGTAATACATGTATCACTAGCCACTTTAACTATGCCACTTTGTTTACTTTGTCTACATACTCATCTCATATGTATATACTGTACTCGATACCATCTACTGTATCTTGCCTATGCTGCTCTGTACCATCACTCATTCATATATCCTTATGTACATATTCTTTATCCCCTTACACTGTGTATAAGACAGTAGTTTTGGAATTGTTAGTTAGATTACTTGTTGGTTATCACTGCATTGTCGGAACTAGAAGCACAAGCATTTCGCTACACTCGCATTAACATCTGCTAACCATGTGTATGTGACAAATAAAATTTGATTTGATATTTTGCTATAGCAGTATCGAAATGAGACCTGGGGTTGCTAATCCCTGGTCCCAGAGAGCTCTCACAATTGTGTGGTCAGTAAAACAGATTGGTTACGTCACCGCAGAGGCGGATGCCACTCGAGTTTGCAAGATGTAGTTTTGCTCCTCCAATGTACAAACTAAACACACAGCAGGCTCGCCTTGCACTTGAGGAACAAGTTTTCCCACTCTGTTGACCCCGTACCTACTAACCACGCTACGGAAAGGCCAGTGGTGTCTGATACCAGTATCACCTTTAACCAAGTAGTTGACTACAACAAAATCAAGATCATCTATTGACAGTACAACAAGGCTCCCACTGGGGAAAACTGGTTGAATCAGCATTGTTTCCACGTCATTTCGACCTCCAAAATCTATGTGATGACGTTGACTCAATGTGGAAAAATAATTGGATTTACAAAAAGTCATCAATTTAAGTGAATTTTGTATTTTTTTTCACCCACCTTTTAACCTAAATCCAATGACTTGGTGATTTTGTTGTTGTTGATTTCATGATAAAATAATGATAAATTAATGTATGTGACAACTCAACCAAACATAAATCAAAACTAGGCGTTGAACTGCAATATGTGCCCAGTGGGCTCATTCACAGTATTCCAGTGGTTCGTTTTAATACCAAGGAAACAAACCTGAAACGAGGCTGAAACCTTGAGTATTCCATCCTCATAGCCACCTGTAACAGTCATTTTCAGGTAAACAAAAAGGAGAGGAGTTGTTGATATCAATCAAAATAATTTTGCTTTAATTACAAGTTGCAAAAGAAAAATGTGTAATGGGCGTTCTCTGAGAAGGCCCTTTTTATATTAATCAAACTGCACCAAATGTTCTGTAAACACCAGCCCGAGAGGCTTGTAGGAAGTCACAACATCAGCAGCTACAGAATCACAGTGTCACAGATACATTATCAGTGTGTCCTTGCCCCAGTCTGGTGTAAAACTTTAAACATCACATTCAACACTGGCAGACATTTGATAGTGGCAGTTAAAAAGGTCAAAGGTAGAAACATCAGTACTTAGTTACAATAGATAATTACAGACTAACAAGTGACATGGTTAACTGGAGAGAGAGGAGAGAAATGGAGAAAAAGAGAGCGTGATAAATGGAAAAAGGGAGAGAATGCAGTGATAAGGATAAAGGGAGAAAGAGAGAGCTAGGGAGAGAGGGAGAGAGGGAGAAAGAAAGAGCTAGGGAGAGAGAGCTAGGGAGAGAGAGAGCTAGGGAGAGAGAGAGCTAGGGAGAGAGAGAGCTAGGGAGAAAGGGAGCTAGGGAGAGAGAGCTAGGGAGAGAGAGAGCTAAGGAGAGAGAGGGCTAGGGAGAGAGGGAGAGAGGGAGCTAGGGAGAGAGGGAGCTAGGGAGAGAGAGAGCTAGGGAGAGAGAGAGCTAGGGAGAGAGGGAGCTAGGGAGAGAGAGAGCTAGGGAGAGAGGGAGCTAGGGAGAGAGGGAGAGCGAGAGCTAGGGAGAGAGAGAGAGCTAGGGAGAGAGGGAGAGAGAGCTAGGGAGAGAGAGCTAGGGAGAGAGCTAGGGAGAGAGAGAGCTAGGGAGAGAGAGAGCTAGGGAGAGAGAGCTAGGGAGAGAGGGAGCTAGGGAGAGAGGGAGAGAGAGAGCTAGGGAGAGAGGGAGAGAGAGAGCTAGGGAGAGAGAGCTAGGGAGAGAGAGCTAGGGAGAGAGGGAGCTAGGGAGCTAGGGAGAGAGGGAGCTAGGGAGAGAGGGAGAAAGAAAGAGCTAGGGAGAAAGAAAGAGCTAGGGAGAGAGAGAGCTAGGGAGAGAGGGAGCTAGGGAGAGAGGAGAGAAATGGAGAAGAAAGGGAGAGAATGCAGTGATAAGAATAAAGGGAGAGAGGGAGAAAGAGAGAGCTAGGGAGAGGGGGAGAGAGGGATGGAAAAAGAGATCGCTCTATGCCTTATGGCATCACAACAAACCAAGCCTTCAGGCTTACAGACTCAGAACAACTAGTTTACTAATGTTTTTGTTTGTCAATGTAGAGAAGCCAGTCTTACCTAATCTAGCAACATCCTTGCATGTCATGTAATCCTCTTCACTCTTATTGCCATGGTTTTGCTTGAAATATCCTCCCTCTAGGTTACCCACCACCATTAGGTCTGTCAGTGCACTGCTAACCTTATAGTGCTGTTTTCTAAGTCTCTAGGGAAGATTCAAGTACAAAATGGAGGGTCCGCTGTTACTGTAGCTCCGTAGGCTTAGCTGATGCTCTGACTCTGATGTATTTCATAGGGCAGGTAGGTGAGAACATCTCATCCTTGGTGTCTCTGTGTGTCTCTATGTGTATGAGAACACTGGTCAGAGGCGTAAGACAGGAAGCTGAGATGGTAGGATGCCACCGGGGATATGTCAGAGAGGTCAAGCGAAAAGATGGTATTCACTGGACAATCAGCTAGTGCTGCCTGCCCATCCCACAACAGGAGAGAGTGAACTGCTTGTTGTTTACTGCGGCTGAGCAACCTCCAGGGTAAAAACCCCATGTTGTCCAACCTGAGCAGTGAGAGAAAAGAGGTGATGTGACGGGGGTCTATTAAGTTTCAGTCAAAGCACAGCTCAATAGATGGAATGTTGACTACAGTGTAATTACACTGAACAAAAATATAAACGCAACATGTAGTGCTGGTCCCATGTTTCATGAGCTGAAATAAAAGATTCCAGAAATTTTCCATATGCACAAAAAAAAGGATTTCTCTCAAATGATGTGCACAAATGAGTTTCCATCCCTGTTAGTGAGCATTTCTCCTTAGCCAAGATAATCCATCCACCTGACAGGTGTGGCATATCAAGAAGCTGATTAAATGGCATGATCATTACACAGGTGCATGTTCTGCTGGGGACAATAAAAGGACAATCTAAAATATGCATTTTTGTCACACAACAACACAATGTCACATGTTGACTGCTGGAATGTCCACCAGGCCTGTTGCCAGACAATTAAATATTCTGAAACAAAGATGAAAATGTTCCAGTTCTTGCTGGCCTTCATACTCACCAGACATGTCACCCATTGAAGAGGAGTGGGACAACATTCCAGGGGCCACAATCAACAACCTGATCAACTCTATGCGAAGGAGATGTCGCAGTGCATGAGGCAAATGGTTGTCCCACCAGATACTAACTGGGTTTCTGATCCACACCCCTACTTTTCCCTCAGATGCATTCCCAGTGATGTGAAATCCATAGATTAGGGCCAAATGAATTTATTTCAATTGACTGATTTCCTTATATGAACTTTATTTAACTCAGTAAAATATTTGGAATTGTTGCATGTTGCGTTTTATATTTTTGTTCAGTATCTACATCAACACATTCAAATAAAATACAAAAACTGCGTTTCCCAATCATAATTTAAGTTACCCAGGATAAAAACTTCTGATTTAGTAAAAGAAGACAACAAACTAAACTCAAAAGAAACATTCCTTTTTCAGGACACTGTGTTTCAAAGATAATTTGTAAAAATCCAAATAACTTCACAGATCTTTCATTGTAAAGGGTTTAAACACGGTTTCCCATGCTTGTTCAATGTACCATAAACAATTAATGAACATGCACCTGTGGAACGGTCGTTAAGACACTAACGGCTTACAGATAGTAAGAAATTAAGGTCACAGTCATGAAAACGTAGGACACCAAAGAGGCCTTTCTACTGACTGAAAAAACAGACAGCTGATCGTCCTCGCAGTTGCAGACCACGTGTAACAACACCTGCACAGGATCGGTACATCTGAACATCACACCTGCGGGACAGGTACAGGATGGCAACAACAACTGCCCAAGTTACACCAGGAACACACAATCCCTCCATCAGTGCTCAGACTGTCCGCAATAGGCTGAGAGAGGCTGGACTGAGGGCTTGTAGGCCTGTTGTAAGGCAGGTCCTCACCAGACATCACCGGCAACAACGTTGGGCACAAACCCACCGTCGCAGGACCTGTACTCTGGAGGTGGAGGGTCCGTCATGGTCTGGGGCGGTGTGTCACAGCATCAACAGACTGGGCTTGTTGTCATTGCAGGCAATCTCAACGCTGTGCGTTACAGGGAAGACATCCTCCTCCCTCATATGGTAGGTAGCCTTCCTTCAGGCTCATCCTGACATGACCCTCCAGCATGACAATGCCACCAGCCATACTTCTTGTTCTGTGTGTGATTTCCTGCAAGACAGGAACATCAGTGTTCTGCCATGGCCAGCGAAGAGCCCGGATCTCAATCCATTGAACACATCTGGGACCTGTTGGATCAGAGGGTGCGGGCCAGGGCCTTTCCCCCCAGAAATGTCTGGGAACTTGCAGGTGCCTTGGTGGAAGTGTGGGGTAACATCTCACAGCAGGAACTGGCAAATCTGGTGCAGTCCATGAGGAGGAGATGCACTGCAGTACTTAATGCAGCTGGTGGCCACACCAGATACTGACTGTTACTTTTGATTTTGACCCCCCCTTTGTTCAGGGACACATTATTCCATTTCTGTTAGTCACATGTCTGTGGAACTTGTTCAGTTTATGTCTGTTGTTGAATCTTCTTATGTTCATACAAATATTTACACATGTTAAGTTTTCTGAAAATAATCGCAGTTGACAGTGAGAGGACGTTTCTTTTTTTGCTGAGTTTAGTTAACTACTATGTGGTATTGAAGTTTATGGAATTCCCATTTGAACTAAAAGCACTGGGTGAGCAAACCACAGTGGGCTCCTCTTTTGATCTAACAATAGCAGATCTAAGAGTGGAGTTCAAACGAATGGGTACAAGATTACAACTGACAACAGCCCTGGTAGTATAGACAACAGTACGACGACAACGCTTTGAGAGGATGGGATGTATTACTTGAACAGGGCTGAGTCAATATCTTAATGCAGCCTTGAAATATGAATAGAGGGTCCAGGCTCCTAGATGGTTTGGGTGGAGTCCATAATCTCTGTAGAGCATTTTTTGTTTCCAAAAGGTGTCAGTTGTCAAAAGTTATGCCAACAGAGTGGCAGTAGTCTTTAAACCAGATATGACGTGCTAAGATTCTGCTGAACCTTTCACAGCCGCGACCCAGTGACTTTACAGGACCAGAGATAATTGGATGCTTTTCAGAGACTTTTAGGGTGTTGATCAGCTCAGTAAAATCCTGATTCATTATCTCTGTTTTATTAGTTCAGACCCCCTAAGCTGGACCATCAGGAAACAGGATAAAGGATGAAGGAGCAGGAATCTCTGGAAGCAGGTGGGCGAAATGGTTGCTCAGCAGGGTGGGATGCAGGATCGATAACCGTAGCATCTGCTAGCTCCTTATCAAGCATCCTTGCTCCTTTATCCTCCAAGGGGGGTGGGGTGGGGGGGCTGGGATGGGTGGCTGGGGTAGGATGGGAAGTCAGGTGAGATGGTAGGGGAGATGTGACTTCATTAGTGATCTGCAGGGTGGAGGGGGGAGATAAGAAAGAAAGAAATGAAATATGTGAGTCAGACACAGCAGAGAAAGAAAGAATGAATTGGCAGCGAGAGGGACAGACAGTGAGGAACTCACACAGGCATGTAACCAGTGTTACGTTCCCCAGTTTATGTGTTGTAGTTTGTGTATTTGCATGTGTTTATTTCAGGAAATGGCTTCCTGAAATCCCTCAAGCAGCTGATTGGTTGACTCCATGGCTAATTGGATAGCTGACCCCGCCCCCTCGTCAAAGACGCAGCTGTCTCCAATTACCCATTCCTTCAGAAGCTATATAAAAGCCAGTGTTCTGTTCAGGAGGAAGAGATTTTCTGGGAGGTCATTGCAGAGATTTTGCTAGAGAGATTTTGCTAGAGAGATTTTGCTAGAGAGATTTTGCTAGAGAGATTTTGGCTAGAGAGATTTTGGCTAGAGAGATTTTGGCTAGAGAGATTTTGCTAGAGAGATTTTGCTAGAGAGATTTTGCTAGAGAGATTTTGGCTAGAGAGATTTTGGCTAGAGAGATTTTGGCTAGAGAGATTTTGGCTAGAGAGATTTTGGCTAGAGATTTTGGCTAGAGAGATTTTGGCTAGAGAGATTTTGCTAGAGAGATTTTGCTAGAGAGATTTTGCTAGAGAGATTTTGCTAGAGAGATTTTGCTAGAGATTTTGGAGGTAGGGATTGCTGAGAGAGATCTTTGCTGGGAGGTCATTGTAGAGATTTTGCTAGAGGAAGAGTTTTGCTGGGAGTTCATTGCTGAGAGTTGGGTTGTTTTGTGAGTTTGTTGCTCAGATAGAGCTTATTTGATGTCCTTTGTTTCTTAGTTTGTTTGTGAAATTGTTTAATATTCTGTTTCATTTGTTCCCAGGGGGGAAGGGGAAGGCACCTAGGGAGTGCTTAGGCAAAGGCCCGCGGGCATGCATATTCACTGTCTAGGCACAATAGGTAAGACCTGGGCAGACCACCCCCTGTATTTTGGTTAGGGCACCAGGTGGTGCTAAATTAAGTATTGGTTAGGCAGGTAAGATTGGAGAGGGGGGCTTTGAGATTTACTTTCTTTGCTTTGGTTCCGTCCAGACCCTTTTCCCCATATTACCGTGTAAAGGAATAAAGTCCTTGTAAACGGTACCACATTCTGCCTGTTGTCATTCTTACTTGCACCTACAGTCCATACCTTTTTCGCTTCACGGAGAGTTTAGTTGTAGCAGGGTGTTGCGTTCCCTCTTCATAGAGGCGTGCGTAACACCAGACCCAGAATGTATTTTTCATGAAAACAGGACAGTTGATGCATTGTTGTTATATTTCAGGTTGGGCAATCGGGTAGAGGTGAGAATGGCTCTCAGTCTGGGCTGTATTCAGGCCAATAGCATTCTAAATTGAGTTAGTGATCCTTTCACTGGTATCTGCAGCATGTTATAAGGTCACTGAAACCCAATGGGATGTGACAGAACTGGGTCTTTAATGTATCTTTTGATTCCCAGTGCACAGTGGCTGACAAGTGGTCTTACTGCTGATTCGTATATGATTTTGTAATGGTAGCCAGAAGTTAGCGCTAGCAGCACCCGCTAAAATGATTACTCCCTCCCGTCCAGGACCTCTATAAAGACTAAAGCCAGCCAAGCCATAGACTGTTCTCTCTGCTACCGCATGTAAAGCAGTGCTAGTCCACCAAGTCTGGAACCAACAAGACTATGAACAGCTCATACCCCCAGGGCATAAGACTGGTAAACAAGACTGCTAAACAGCTAATCAAATGGCTGCCCGGGCTACCTGCATTTAAAAAAAAAAAAAAAAAAAAAAAAAAATTCTCCCCTCTCACTAACTCTATGCACCACACACTGGACCTACACACTCACACTGACATCCCAACACACACACAAAAATCCTATGCTGCAACTTTTCTCATTATTTTTCCACTTAGATTTGATACTTTTGAAAGGTTAATTTATTTGAACTGTGCATGCTCTTATTCATATGTGGGTCATTAGCATGCTAGCAGTATTTTGAGAAAATATCCTACACACACACACACACACACACACACACACACATTGTCCATACCACACACACATTGTCCATACCACACACACATTGTCCATACCACACACACATTGTCCATACCATACATACATTGTCCATACCATACACACATTGTCCATACCATACACACATTGTCCATACCATAAATACATTGTCCATACCATACATACATTATCCATACCATACATACATTGTCCATACCATACATACATTGTCCATACCATACATACATTGTCCATACCACTCATACATTGTCCATACCACAAATGCATTGTCCATACCACACATGCATTGTCCATACCATACATACATTGTCCATACCACACATACATTGTCCATACCACACATGCATTGTCCATACCATACATGCATTGTCCATACATGCATTGTCCATACCACACATACATTGTCCATACCACACATACATTGTCCATACCATACATGCATTGTCCATACCATACATACATTGTCCATACCATACATACATTGTTCATACCATACATACATTGTCCATACCATACATACATTGTCCATATCATACATACATTGTCCATACCATAAATACATTGTCCATACCATAAATACATTGTCCATACCATACATACATTGTCCATACCATACATACATTGTCCATACCATACATACATTGTCCATACCATAAATACATTGTCCATACCATACATGCATTGTCCATACCATACATACATTGTCCATACCATACATACATTGTCCATACCACACATGCATTGTCCATACCATACATGCATTGTCCATACATGCATTGTCCATACCATACATACATTGTCCATACCATACATACATTGTCCATACCATACATACATTGTCCATACCATACATACATTGTCCATACCATACATACATTGTCCATACCATAAATACATTGTCCATACCATACATACATTGTCCATACCACACATACATTGTCCATACCACACATGCATTGTCCATACCATACATGCATTGTCCATACATGCATTGTCCATACCATACATACATTGTCCATACCACACATACATTGTCCATACCACACATGCATTGTCCATACCATACATGCATTGTCCATACATGCATTGTCCATACCACACATACATTGTCCATACCACACATACATTGTCCATACCATACATACATTGTCCATACCATAAATACATTGTCCATACCATAAATACATTGTCCATACCATACATACATTGTCCATACCACACATGCATTGTCCATACCATACATGCATTGTACATACATGCATGGTCCATACCATACATACATTGTCCATACCATACATACATTGTCCATACCATAAATACATTGTCCATACCATACATACATTGTCCATACCATAAATACATTGTCCATACCATAAATACATTGTCCATACCATACATACATTGTCCATACCATACATACATTGTCCATACCATACATACATTGTCCATACCATAAATACATTGTCCATACCATACATGCATTGTCCATACCATACATGCATTGTCCATACCATACATACATTGTCCATACCATACATACATTGTCCATACCACACATACATTGTCCATACCACACATACATTGTCCATACCATACATGCATTGTCCATACCATACATACATTGTCCATACCATACATACATTGTCCATACCATAAATACTTTGTCCATATCATACATACATTGTCCATACCATAAATACATTGTCCATACCATAAATACATTGTCCATACCATACATACATTGTCCATACCATACATACATTGTCCATACCATACATACATTGTCCATACCATAAATACATTGTCCATACCATACATGCATTGTCCATACCATACATACATTGTCCATACCATACATACATTGTCCATACCACACATACATTGTCCATACCACACATGCATTGTCCATACCATACATGCATTGTCCATACATGCATTGTCCATACCATACATACATTGTCCATACCATACATACATTGTCCATACCATACATACATTGTCCATACCATAAATACATTGTCCATACCATACATGCATTGTCCATACCATACATACATTGTCCATACCATACATACATTGTCCATACCACACATACATTGTCCATACCACACATGCATTGTCCATACCATACATGCATTGTCCATACATGCATTGTCCATACCATATATACATTGTCCATACCATACATACATTGTCCATACCATACATACATTGTCCATACCATACATACATTGTCCATACCACACATACATTGTCCATACCACACATGCATTGTCCATACCATACATGCATTGTCCATACATGCATTGTCCATACCATATATGCATTGTCCATACCATACATACATTGTCCATACCATACATACATTGTCCATACCATACATACATTGTCCATACCACACATACATTGTCCATACCACACATGCATTGTCCATACCATACATGCATTGTCCATACATGCATTGTCCATACCATACATACATTGTCCATACCACACATACATTGTCCATACCACACATGCATTGTCCATACCATACATGCATTGTCCATACATGCATTGTCCATACCACACATACATTGTCCATACCACACATACATTGTCCATACCATACATGCATTGTCCATACCATACATGCATTGTCCATACCACACATACATTGTCCATACCACACATACATTGTCCATACCACACATGCATTGTCCATACCATACATGCATTGTACATACATGCATTGTCCATACCATACATACATTGTCCATACCATACATACATTGTCCATACCATACATACATTGTCCATACCATAAATACATTGTCCATACCATACATACATTGTCCATACCATAAATACATTGTCCATACCATAAATACATTGTCCATACCATACATGCATTGTCCATACCATACATGCATTGTCCATACCATACATACATTGTCCATACCATACATACATTGTCCATACCACACATACATTGTCCATACCACACATACATTGTCCATACCATACATGCATTGTCCATACCATACATACATTGTCCATACCATACATACATTGTCCATACCATAAATACTTTGTCCATATCATACATACATTGTCCATACCATAAATACATTGTCCATACCATAAATACATTGTCCATACCATACATACATTGTCCATACCATACATACATTGTCCATACCATACATACATTGTCCATACCATAAATACATTGTCCATACCATACATGCATTGTCCATACCATACATACATTGTCCATACCATACATACATTGTCCATACCACACATACATTGTCCATACCACACATGCATTGTCCATACCATACATACATTGTCCATACCACACATACATTGTCCATACCACACATGCATTGTCCATACCATACATGCATTGTCCATACATGCATTGTCCATACCATACATACATTGTCCATACCACACATACATTGTCCATACCACACATGCATTGTCCATACCATACATGCATTGTCCATACATGCATTGTCCATACCATACATACATTGTCCATACCACACATACATTGTCCATACCACACATGCATTGTCCATACCATACATGCATTGTCCATACATGCATTGTCCATACCACACATACATTGTCCATACCACACATACATTGTCCATACCATACATGCATTGTCCATACCATACATGCATTGTCCATACCACACATACATTGTCCATACCACACATACATTGTCCATACCACACATGCATTGTCCATACCATACATGCATTGTACATACATGCATTGTCCATACCATACATACATTGTCCATACCATACATACATTGTCCATACCATACATACATTGTCCATACCATAAATACATTGTCCATACCATACATACATTGTCCATACCATAAATACATTGTCCATACCATAAATACATTGTCCATACCATACATACATTGTCCATACCATACATACATTGTCCATACCATACATACATTGTCCATACCATAAATACATTGTCCATACCATACATGCATTGTCCATACCATACATGCATTGTCCATACCATACATACATTGTCCATACCATACATACATTGTCCATACCACACATACATTGTCCATACCACACATACATTGTCCATACCATACATGCATTGTCCATACCATACATACATTGTCCATACCATACATACATTGTCCATACCATAAATACTTTGTCCATATCATACATACATTGTCCATACCATAAATACATTGTCCATACCATAAATACATTGTCCATACCATACATACATTGTCCATACCATACATACATTGTCCATACCATACATACATTGTCCATACCATAAATACATTGTCCATACCATACATGCATTGTCCATACCATACATACATTGTCCATACCATACATACATTGTCCATACCACACATACATTGTCCATACCACACATGCATTGTCCATACCATACATGCATTGTCCATACATGCATTGTCCATACCATACATACATTGTCCATACCATACATACATTGTCCATACCATACATACATTGTCCATACCATAAATACATTGTCCATACCATACATGCATTGTCCATACCATACATACATTGTCCATACCATACATACATTGTCCATACCACACATACATTGTCCATACCACACATGCATTGTCCATACCATACATGCATTGTCCATACATGCATTGTCCATACCATATATACATTGTCCATACCATACATACATTGTCCATACCATACATACATTGTCCATACCATACATACATTGTCCATACCACACATACATTGTCCATACCACACATGCATTGTCCATACCATACATGCATTGTCCATACATGCATTGTCCATACCATATATACATTGTCCATACCATACATACATTGTCCATACCATAAATACATTGTCCATACCATACATACATTGTCCATACCACACATACATTGTCCATACCATACATGCATTGTCCATACATGCATTGTCCATACCATACATACATTGTCCATACCACACATACATTGTCCATACCACACATGCATTGTCCATACCATACATGCATTGTCCATACATGCATTGTCCATACCAAACATACATTGTCCATACCACACATACATTGTCCATACCATACATGCATAGTCCATACCATACATGCATTGTCCATACCACACATGCATTGTCCATACCACACATACATTGTCCATACCACACATGCATTGTCCATACCATACATGCATTGTACATACATGCATTGTCCATACCATACATACATTGTCCATACCATACATACATTGTCCATACCATACATACATTGTCCATACCATAAATACATTGTCCATACCATACATACATTGTCCATACCATAAATACATTGTCCATACCATAAATACATTGTCCATACCATACATACATTGTCCATACCATACATACATTGTCCATACCATACATACATTGTCCATACCATAAATACATTGTCCATACCATACATGCATTGTCCATACCATACATGCATTGTCCATACCATACATACATTGTCCATACCATACATACATTGTCCATACCACACATACATTGTCCATACCACACATACATTGTCCATACCATACATGCATTGTCCATACCATACATACATTGTCCATACCATACATACATTGTCCATACCATAAATACTTTGTCCATATCATACATACATTGTCCATACCATAAATACATTGTCCATACCATAAATACATTGTCCATACCATACATACATTGTCCATACCATACATACATTGTCCATACCATACATACATTGTCCATACCATAAATACATTGTCCATACCATACATGCATTGTCCATACCATACATACATTGTCCATACCATACATACATTGTCCATACCACACATACATTGTCCATACCACACATGCATTGTCCATACCATACATGCATTGTCCATACATGCATTGTCCATACCATACATACATTGTCCATACCATACATACATTGTCCATACCATACATACATTGTCCATACCATAAATACATTGTCCATACCATACATGCATTGTCCATACCATACATACATTGTCCATACCATACATACATTGTCCATACCACACATACATTGTCCATACCACACATGCATTGTCCATACCATACATGCATTGTCCATACATGCATTGTCCATACCATATATACATTGTCCATACCATACATACATTGTCCATACCATACATACATTGTCCATACCATACATACATTGTCCATACCACACATACATTGTCCATACCACACATGCATTGTCCATACCATACATGCATTGTCCATACATGCATTGTCCATACCATATATACATTGTCCATACCATACATACATTGTCCATACCATAAATACATTGTCCATACCATACATACATTGTCCATACCACACATACATTGTCCATACCACACATGCATTGTCCATACCATACATGCATTGTCCATACATGCATTGTCCATACCATACATACATTGTCCATACCACACATACATTGTCCATACCACACATGCATTGTCCATACCATACATGCATTGTCCATACATGCATTGTCCATACCACACATACATTGTCCATACCACACATACATTGTCCATACCATACATGCATTGTCCATACCATACATGCATTGTCCATACCACACATACATTGTCCATACCACACATACATTGTCCATACCACACATGCATTGTCCATACCATACATGCATTGTACATACATGCATTGTCCATACCATACATACATTGTCCATACCATACATACATTGTCCATACCATACATACATTGTCCATACCATAAATACATTGTCCATACCATACATACATTGTCCATACCATAAATACATTGTCCATACCATAAATACATTGTCCATACCATACATACATTGTCCATACCATACATACATTGTCCATACCATACATACATTGTCCATACCATAAATACATTGTCCATACCATACATGCATTGTCCATACCATACATGCATTGTCCATACCATACATACATTGTCCATACCATACATACATTGTCCATACCACACATACATTGTCCATACCACACATACATTGTCCATACCATACATGCATTGTCCATACCATACATACATTGTCCATACCATACATACATTGTCCATACCATAAATACTTTGTCCATATCATACATACATTGTCCATACCATAAATACATTGTCCATACCATAAATACATTGTCCATACCATACATACATTGTCCATACCATACATACATTGTCCATACCATACATACATTGTCCATACCATAAATACATTGTCCATACCATACATGCATTGTCCATACCATACATACATTGTCCATACCATACATACATTGTCCATACCACACATACATTGTCCATACCACACATGCATTGTCCATACCACACATGCATTGTCCATACCATACATGCATTGTCCATACATGCATTGTCCATACCATACATACATTGTCCATACCATACATACATTGTCCATACCATACATACATTGTCCATACCATACATACATTGTCCATACCATACATACATTGTCCATACCATAAATACATTGTCCATACCATACATACATTGTCCATACCATAAATACATTGTCCATACCATACATACATTGTCCATACCACACATACATTGTCCATACCACACATGCATTGTCCATACCATACATGCATTGTCCATACATGCATTGTCCATACCATACATACATTGTCCATACCACACATACATTGTCCATACCACACATGCATTGTCCATACCATACATGCATTGTCCATACATGCATTGTCCATACCACACATACATTGTCCATACCACACATACATTGTCCATACCATACATGCATTGTCCATACCATACATACATTGTGCATACCACACATACATTGTCCATACCACACATGCATTGTCCATACCATACATACATTGTCCATACCATACATACATTGTCCATACCATAAATACATTGTCCATACCATACATACATTGTCCATACCATAAATACATTGTCCATACCATACATACATTGTCCATACCATAAATACATTGTCCATACCATAAATACATTGTCCATACCATACATACATTGTCCATACCATACATACATTGTCCATACCATACATACATTGTCCATACCATAAATACATTGTCCATACCATACATGCATTGTCCATACCATACATGCATTGTCCATACCATACATACATTGTCCATACCATACATACATTGTCCATACCACACATGCATTGTCCATACCATACATGCATTGTCCATACATGCATTGTCCATACCATACATACATTGTCCATACCATACATACATTGTCCATACCATACATACATTGTCCATACCATACATACATTGTCCATACCATACATACATTGTCCATACCATAAATACATTGTCCATACCATACATACATTGTCCATACCATACATACATTGTCCATACCATAAATACATTGTCCATACCATACATTGTCCATACCATACATACATTGTCCATACCATACATACGTTGTCCATACCATACATTGTCCATACCATACATACATTGTCCATACCATACATACATTGTCCATACCATACATACATTGTCCATACCATACATACGTTGTCCATACCATACATACATTGTCCATACCATAAATACATTGTCCATACCATACATTGTCCATACCATACATTGTCCATACCATACATACGTTGTCCATACCATACATACATTGTCCATACCATACATACATTGTCCATACCATACATACATTGTCCATACCATAAATACATTGTCCATACCATACATTGTCCATACCATACATACATTGTCCATACCATACATACGTTGTCCATACCATACATTGTCCATACCATACATACATTGTCCATACCATACATACATTGTCCATACCATACATACGTTGTCCATACCATACATACATTGTCCATACCATAAATACATTGTCCATACCATAAATACATTGTCCATACCATACATTGTCCATACCATACATACATTGTCCATACCATACATACGTTGTCCATACCATACATACATTGTCCATACCATACATACATTGTCCATACCATAAATACATTGTCCATACCATACATTGTCCATACCATACATACGTTGTCCATACCATACATTGTCCATACCATACATACATTGTCCATACCATACATACATTGTCCATACCGTAAATACATTGTCCATACCATACATACATTGTCCATACCATACATACGTTGTCCATACCATACATACGTTGTCCATAGCATACATACATTGTCCATACCATACATACGTTGTCCATACCATACATACGTTGTCCATACCACACATACGTTGTCCATACCATACATACGTTGTCCATACCACACATACATTGTCCATACCACACATACATTGTCCATACCATACATGCATTGTCCATACCATAAATACATTGTCCATACCATAAATACATTGTCCATACCATAAATACATTGTCCATACCATACATTGTCCATACCATACATACATTGTCCATACCATACATACGTTGTCCATACCATACATACATTGTCCATACCATACATACATTGTCCATACCATAAATACATTGTCCATACCATACATTGTCCATACCATACATACGTTGTCCATACCATACATTGTCCATACCATACATACATTGTCCATACCATACATACATTGTCCATACCGTAAATACATTGTCCATACCATACATACATTGTCCATACCATACATACGTTGTCCATACCATACATACGTTGTCCATAGCATACATACATTGTCCATACCATACATACGTTGTCCATACCATACATACGTTGTCCATACCACACATACGTTGTCCATACCATACATACGTTGTCCATACCACACATACATTGTCCATACCACACATACATTGTCCATACCATACATGCATTGTCCATACCATACATACATTGTCCATACCATACATACATTGTCCATACCATACATACATTGTCCATATCATACATACGTTGTCCGTACCATACATACGTTATCCATACCATACATACATTGTCCATACCATACATACATTGTCCATACCATACATACATTGTCCATATCATACATACGTTGTCCATACCATACACACGTTGTCCATACCATAAATACATTGTCCATACCATACATACATTGTCCATACCATACATACATTGTCCATACCATACATTCATTGTCCATATCATACATACGTTGTCCATACCATACATACGTTGTCCATACCATAAATACATTGTCCATACCATACATTGTCCATACCATACATACATTGTCCATACCATACATACATTGTCCATACCATACATACATTGTCCATACCACACATACGTTGTCCATACCATACATACATTGTCCATACCACACATACGTTGTCCATACCACACATACATTGTCCATACCATACATACATTGTCCATACCATACATACGTTGTCCATACCATACATACATTGTCCATACCATACATACGTTGTCCATACCATACATACATTGTCCATACCATACATACGTTGTCCATACCATAAATACATTGTCCATATCATACATACGTTGTCCATACCATACATACGTTGTCCATACCATACATACATTGTCCATACCATACATACATTGTCCATATCATACATACGTTGTCCATACCATACATACGTTGTCCATACCATACATACATTGTCCATACCATACATACATTGTCCATACCATACATACGTTGTCCATACCATACATACATTGTCCATACCATACATACATTGTCCATATCATACATACGTTGTCCATACCATACATACGTTGTCCATACCATAAATACATTGTCCATACCATACATACATTGTCCATACCATACATACATTGTCCATACAATACGTCCATCCATCCCCAGGATTCATTATAGCCCTGAAATGAATTGAATGACTGACCTTTTTGAGTGGCACTGTGACTATAGTTTCACCACTCTGATACCCCAGTGCACTGTTCATGGGTGATATGTGTGACGAATCATTTCTAACATTAGAATCAACAGGAGGAGATGGAAGGCATAACATAGGCAGGATCTGACCATAACGTGACCAGGCTGAGGCAAGGTAAGCCCAGTCTTCTCTGTGCCAGCTGAGGGTGTGGGTGAGGCTGTGGATGAGGCTATGGGTGAGGCTATGGGTGAGGCTGTGGCTATGGTTGAGCCACGAGTCCCCACGGCTGTTCCTGCAACTTCTCCAGCTTTGCTGATGGCCAACAGGCAAATGCGCTGCAGATCTCATCTCCTTTGGCCCATTAGATACACACAAACGCATGCATAAACACGCACACGCAAATACATACACACAAACACACGTACTCTGTCACTCTCTTTCTCTCTATATATTTTTCCTTGCTTTTAGTCCTCGCACCACTAAATCACGATGTTCCCCTCAGGCTGAGGCCCGACTGAGACAGTGATGGATGATTTTACTAATCTCTGTTCTCTCTCTCTCTGCTCTGCTCTCTGCTATTGTTAGTAAGCCTGGCCTCTTTTTCCTCTCTCTTCCTGTCCCCTCAGATGGGAGGCTTCCTGTAACTACACTTGTCTTGAGTGATGAGGAGAATGTACTTCAGTACTTTGTGTTTTTTGTGTGTCCTTAGGTGATCTTTCGTCTTTGTGCCCACACACATACGCACCTGTACACACACACACACACACACACACACACACACACACACACACACACACACACACACACACACACACACACACACACACACACACACACACACACACACACACACACGCACGTGTGAAAACACACAGACATGTGCACAACACACACACGCACCTGTGCACACAGCGGGATGGACAGTCGAACATCAGATGACCTGAAGTAGTGGCAGCAGGAAGAGACTGAAGCATGCATTAGTATTGATTTGTAAGCCAGGAATTTATTGAGTGCTCAGCAGGGAAACATCTCCACAGCTCTTTTCCTCAAAGTCTCTATGTGCTGTATAATTTCCCTGGCCACCATGACCCAACTTATGACCAAACCGTTTTTGCTCTAGCACCACTTAAGCTCACAATGACATTAAATGTGATTATGTTAATGCTAATGTAAATATGGGGGGAAGATTTTTCACTCTTTACTTTCATAATGAGATGCATTACCTTGGTTCAGTTTCTCAGGCCTTTGCTGAATGTATTCAGTGGCTCCACAACCTCTGTGTTAGAAGTATAACACAGGAGACAGGAATGAGCTGGTGTCAATTAGTCATCTCCCGCATGCTCCTCTCTCTCTCATATACATATATGCAGTATACATACAGTGCATTTGGAAAGTATTCAGACCCCTTGACTTTTTCAAAATGTTGTTACGTTGCAGCCTGATTGTAAAATCGATTAAATTATTTATTTTTCATCGTCAATCTATACGGAATACCCCATAATGACAAAGCAAAAACAGGTTTATTAAAAATAAAAAAGGAAATATCACATTTACATAAGTATACAGACCCTTTACTCAGCACTTTGTTGAAGCACCTTCAGCAGCGATAACAGCCTGGAGTCTTCTTGGGTATGACGTGTCGTGGAATATTCTAATCAAGTGAGAGACTTTTGTCATTTCTTCAAACAATCATTATTCAATATCGATTAATTATTGCAATAATGAAACTGTCGACCCCACCCTCTTGAGCGTGTTGCAGAGAGCTGAACTGATAATGAAAAAAAAGATCTTATATAGGCAACCTAAAAATGCTGATCGGCATCATAAGCCACTTTGGGTTCATCTCCTGGTTATCTGCACAGGATGTTGTTTTACCCCCAACCTGGCTTAGTTTCCCAAATGCCAGGATGAAGATGAGACAATGAGGGATTGTTCTAATTTTTACAGGCTATCTCTATCTCGGGTCACACACACCACATCTTGTCTATGGAATGCCGGCTGTAGGTTTTTATTACCAAGTCATTGTCAATTGTCAGCTCAAGCTCCAGAGGCCCAACTCAGTCCCATAGATACAGATGAGAGAGTACTCATCAAAACAATTCGATGCATAAACAGTATTATAACATCATTTTGTAATTTTTCTCTCACAGACGCTACAAGCTTGGCACACCTGTATTTGGGGAGTTTCTCCCATTATTCTCTGCAGATCCCCTCAAGCTCTGTCAGGTTGGATGGGGAGCGTCGCTGCACAACTATTTTCAGGTCTCCAGAGATGTTTGACCGGGCTCTGGTTGGGCCACACAAGGACATTCAGAGACTTGTCCCGAAGCCACACCTGTGTTGTCTTGGCCATGTGCTTAGGGTCGTTGTCCTGTTGGAAGGGGAACCTTCGCCCCAGTCAGAGGTCCTGAGCGCTCTGTAGCAAGTTTTCACCAAGGATCTCTCTGTACTTTTCTCCGTTCATCTTTGCCTCGATCCTGACTAGTCTCCCAGTCCCTGCCGCTGAAAAACATCCCATAGGGATGGTGCCACCACCATGCTTCACCATAGGGATGGTTCCACATTTCCTCCAGATGTGATGCATGGCATTCAGGCCAAAGAGTTAAATCTTCATTTCATCAGACCAGAGAATCTTGTTTCTAATGGTCTGAGTCCTTTAGGGCTGACATGATGTCTTAAAGTAATGGACTGTTGTTTATCTTTGCTTATTTGAGCTGTTCTTACCATAATATGGACTTGGTGTTTACCAAATAGGGCTATCTTCTGTCTACCACCCCTACCTTGTCACAACACAACTGATTGGCTCAAATGCATTGAGGAAAGAAATTCCACAAATTAACTTTAACAAGACACCTGTAAATTCAAATACATTCAAGTTGACTACCTCATGAAGCTGTTTGAGACAATTCCAAGAGTGTGCAAAGCTGTCATCAAGGCAAAGGTTGGCTACTTTGAAGCATCTCAAATATCATTTGATTTGTGTACCACTTTTTTGGTTACTACATGACTCCATATGTATTACTTTATTGTTTTGATGTCTTCACTATTATTCTACAATGTAGAAAATAGTAAAAATAAAGAAAAACCCTTGAATGAGTAGGTGTGTCTAAACTTTTGACTGGTAAATATAAACAATATATTTATGGAGATAATCTCACAATACCAACATGTGAGAAATACTGTACTTTATTAATGTTTCAATGGAACACACCAAAATCATACAATTATTTAATACAAAATACATTTCAACAAAATCAAGGTTTCATAATTATTGGCACTCCTCATTTAGTACTTAGTGCCACCACCTCTGGCAAGGATAACAGCATGGAGTCTTTTCCTGTAATGTTTGACAAGGTTAAGGAACACATTTGGAGGGATTTTGGACCATTCCTCTATGCAGAACCTTTCAAGATCCTTCACATTCTTGGGTTCGCGCTTATCAACTGCCCTTTTCAACTCAGCCCACAGGTTTTGGATTGGATTGAGGTCCGGCGACTGAGATGGCCATGGCAGAACATTGATTTTGTTGTCACAGAACCATTTCTGTGTGGATCTTGAGGTATGTTTCGGGTCATTTTCTTGTTGGAAAGTCCACCTACGGCTAAGTCCCAGCCTTCTGGCAGAGGCAACCAGATTGTCAGCCAGAATTGCCTGATAGTTGGTGGAATTCATTATGCCATCAATCTTAACCAGTGCCCCTGGACCTCTGGAATTAAAACAGCCCCAAAACATCAGACCCACCACCATATTTCACCGTGAGTATGAGATGCCTCTCCTGGTATGCATCTCTGTTTCTCCACCAAACATGCCGATGCTGTATCTGACCAAATGTTCAATTTTGGTCTCATCTGACCAGAGCACCTTCTTCCAATCATAATTTAAATGACGTTTTGCAAACTCGATATGTTTGCGTCTGTGTCTTGGGGTCAGAAAGGACTTTCTTCTGGCAGCCCTTCCAAAGAGCCTGTGGTTGTGGAGGTGGCGTCTGATGGTGCTTTTTTAAAAATCTGGTGACCCCAAGACGTCCCCATGGCCTGCAAGTTTTTCACAGTGATTCTTGGGGATTTTGTTGCTTCTCTCACGATCCTCCTCCCTATCCTGGGGGCAAAATGCATTTGCATCCTCTATCTGTGAGGTTTTTGACTGTTCCATATCTTTTACATTTTTAATAATTGCCCTGACAGTGCTCAGTGGTATATTCAATCGTTTGTGGATCTTCTTGTAGCCATTACCAGATTTATAAAGGTCTACGACCATATGTCCCTTTTAAAACCGCCAGATCTTTTCTTTTCTTCATGGTGTTGGATGACAAAGGGATATTGCATAAGTGTTACCCCTTTTTTATACCCCAGTGAAAAAGGAAGTGATGTTATGGCTCAATATAGTTCCTTAACACTTAGATAAACTTAAATAAGTGGAATTTAATTCCTTGTTTCATTTTGGTAGATGTTATTTACAATAACATTTAAGGGTGCCAATAATTGTGAAACCTTGATTTGGAGGACATCGATTTCTATTTAAATTAATAAATGATTTTGGTGGGTTCCATTGAAACATTAATAAAGTACAGTAGTTTTCACATGTTGGTATTTTGAGTTTGTCGCTCTAATTATATTATTTATATTTTTTAAGTATTGTTTGTGCATTGTCAGTCAGCGGTGCCAGTAATTTTGGATCCCACTGTATCCAAATGAATCTATTTCTCTCCATCTGGGTCTTTCTTTCTGCTCTTGTCAGGCCCTCCTTTTTGTTATTTTGCATCAGGGAGACTGGCTGGGACTTCATCATAGCAGAAGAGAGAGTGAGATAGGAACAGAGAGAAAGAAAATAGAGATAGAACAGAGGGAGGGGGTTACCAGAAAAAGACACATACTGTGTCCACCACAAACTCTTCCATTTTAACTTGTTTCTCTTTAGCCTCATGTGATGTTTTTTCTTTTTTCTTTATTTAACCAGGCAAATCAGTTAAGAACAAATTCTTATTTTCAATGACGGCCTAGGAACAGTGGGTTAACTGCCTGTTCGGGGGCAGAACGACAGATTTGTAACTTGTCAGCTCGGGGGTTTGAACTTGCAACCTTGCGGTTGCTAGTCCATGTCTCTAACCACTAGGCTACCCTGCCACTCTTCTGTGTTGTGTTTGGTCAGATCAGAACAGAAAGGAGGGCAGAGGAGGAACAGAGAGGAGGACAGAAAGGAAGAACAGAGAGGAGAACATAAATAATGAATAGAGAGGAGAACAGAAAGAAAGAAGGACAGAAAGGAGGACAGAAAAAGGACAGAGGAGGACAGAGAGGAAGACAGAGGAGGACAGAAAGAAGAACCGACAGGAGGACAGAGAGGAGGACAGAAAGAAGCAGAGACGAGAACAGAGACGGGCATGGGAGAGGAGGGGAGGAGGGCATGGGAGAGGAGGAGAGGAGGGCGTGGGGGAGGAGAGCATGGGAGAGGAGGAGAGCATGGGAGAGGAGGAGAGGAGGGCATGCAAGAGGAGGAGAGGAGGGCATGGGAGAGGAGGAGAGGAGGGCATGCGAGAGGAGGGAAGGAGGGCATGGGAGAGGAGGAGAGGAGGGCATGCGAGAGGAGGGCATGGGAGAGGAGGGCATGCAAGAGGAGGAGAGGAGGGCATGGGAGAGGAGGAGAGGAGGGCATGGGAGAGGAGGAGAGGAGGGCATGCGAGAGGAGGGCATGCGAGTGGAGGAGAGGAGGGCATGCGAGAGGAGGAGAGGAGGGCATGGGAGAGGAGGAGAGGAGGGCATGCGAGAGGAGGAGAGGAGGGCATGGGAGAGGAGGTAATGGGAGAGGAGGGGAGGAACAGCTCAGTTATTTTGTTATTAAAAAAGTGTAAGCTTTCTGCTCCTGCACACATTTCACTGTAACTTTGTCTTAATTAACAGATCCAGATAAATGAAGATGGATTGACACTCCATGCAATTAACAGGCTGCAATTTATATTAATCACTTCATCATCCCAGACCTAATCAGTCTCCTGAGACTGTTAGTACAGTGTTACTGCAGGCACTCAGTGTTTTTCATTAGTTTTGTCAGACAGCTCTGTTGACTCTCTCCCATAAACATGAGCTCATTAGACATTGGAAAGTGTTGTGATGTTGAGTCATGTGGTCGCCGCAGCCTTAGTCGTGCATGTTTTTTGTGTAGGCCCTACTGTATATTTTGGTGTGACGTGGTGGAGAAGTGTTTTGCGAGCAGCCATCTGCTCATGCGAGTAAGTGTGTGTTTGAAAAGGTATGTGCATGTACGTGCAGTGCTCACATGCGTGTGCATGTATCACCCTCTGTTTGTGTGTGTGTCTGCTACCCTTCAGGGACAACTAGGCTGTGGAGGTAAACAGGCTCATTAACAGGCATGTGATCACAGCTGAGCACCCTGGGCCACAGCCTGAGTGGTGAGGAGCAATGACACACCATAGGGATGCCGTGGCCGCCAAACACATGGAGACTCCAGGGGAGGGAGGGGTGCAACACTGGGTCTCTCCAGCTTGTTACTGTCTCTGCTGCTGCTGTTTCAGCCACTCAAGCGTATGTGCAACACCCCCTCCCCTCCCCTCCTCTGCTCTTCAGAGCACCTTCACTGACATATGGTCCCCCTTGGTGCACCTAAGTTGGATCCATCTCTCCCTTTCCCTCGAGGGCTTTTATGTGCTTGAGTGAAGGACTACAGCACTGTGTGTTATCTGTTCGCTGGGGACTTGGGAGGAACATGAACAAGGATTTCTGTCTCATTGTTGACTCAGACAAAGATATATAATAAGTTATATTGAATTATGTGGACCCAGCAGGCTCCATATGGGTGCCATTTGGCCTGGTCTAGAAGACAGTGGGGTAGGATGATGTTTTCCAGACAGATGCAGTCCCCCCCCCCACCCACCCCCCGTACTGTTTAAGGTTAGGGTTGTGGAGGGTTAGCTGATCCTAAATCTGTGCTTACGGGCAACATCTTGCCAAGGTGACAAGTTTTTACATTTTATGTAGGCCTTCAGGCAGTGACCGCGGATGAATTGTAGCCTACATTGCTTACTGTAAAAGTACTATCGTCCTATTATGAAAGCAGCCATCCAACCCAATGAACTAATGTGATCTTTGTAAAGACCATCATGTCACAGCGAGCCAGGAAGTCTGCCCCAGGCTAGCCCTGGGTGACAGGTGTGATGCTCTGTTGGCTGAGCTAAATGCCAAAAGCCCCGTTGGACGCGGTAGGTTTTAACACAGTGATCCTAGAGCCAAAAGAGAAGAGAACACTGGGCCAATGCTGGGGCAACCTTAAGCATTCAACTAGTCACAGTGAAATTAAGATTATGTTTATTGGTTTAAGCGATATGTGAATGTGGGGTTGTTGCCTGTGATGCCAGGACATTAAGTTGTACTGTTTTTAAATGCTTTCAACGTGTGACTTTCATCTACATGATAACTCGAAATATGGTTAGAGTGTTAGGTTAGAGTGTTTCATCATAAAATAAGATATCTGAATTAGGTTTTACATCAGGGACAACCTTCTTAGTCCTTGTTGAGCTTCCTGAAGTTGTTACATGCTTCAGATGTCAGTGGCCCTTTTAGCTTCCCTGTATGCTTTTCCTCTGTAGTCACAAGTGGAGGATGATTAAGTCCAGAGGCGTCATGCCTGTAGGGGGCACAGGGGCATGTGCCCCCTCAGATTTGTCCTGTTGTTCTTATTTATTTATATATATATATTTTTTTTTTACATTTAAATAACAATAATGCTTAGTTTTTTTCTCTCTGTAATTCTACTAACCACTAACCAATTTTATGAAGTTGGATTTAGCTAGGCCAGATAGGTTCCCAATCTCATGACCTGATAACCAAGAGGCCATTTCAGGCTATCATTCATGTCAGAGTAGCTAGCTTGTCTATCTATCTTAGCTGGCATGCCTGCTGGAAAAGTTGGTAGACTTTAGAAAAACAACAACAAGACTCACATTCCTTTCAATCAATTACCCAGATTTTAGCAGAGATGCAGAGAAGAATATTTCACTTCTTTAAAAAATAACCACCAATCAGGAGAACAGCTCAAGAGGTATGCTTAGATACTGTATGCAGAAAAATAGACATGTTTTTTTTTTTACATCAAATTAAGCATAATGATTTTGGCTCTAGATTGCAGGAAAATACAGTTTCAGGTTTTTGAAAAATGCTAAATTCTACAAATGCGTGTGCATCAAATCAAATGCTTTGTCACATGCGCTGAATACAACAGTGAAATGCTTACTTACAAGCCTTTAACCAACAATGCAGTTTTTAGAAAAATGAAAAGTAAGAAATAAAAGTTACAAATAATTAAAGAGCAGCAGTAAATAACAAAAGCAAGGCTATATACAGGAGGTACCGGTACAGAGTCAAGGTGGAGGCTATATACAGGAGGTACCGGTACAGAGTCAATGTGGAGGCTATATACAGGAGGTACCGGTACAGAGTCAATGTGCAGGGGCACCGGTTAGTAGAGGTCATTGAGGTAATATGTACATAAAGGTAGAGTTATTAAAGTGACTATGCGTAGATAATAACAGAGAGTAGCAGCAGCGTAAAAGAGGGGGGCAATGCAAGTAGTCTAGGTAGCCATTTCATTAGATGTTCAGGAGACTTATGGCTTGGGGGTAGAAGCTCTTTAGAAGCCAATTGGACCTGGACTGGCGATCCGGTACCGCACAAGCCTGTGTGCATGTGTGTGTGAGCAGAGCATCAGCTGACAAATACATTCTGCTGTAAACAAAAATAGTCCTGCTGGAACCACAAATGTCACCTTTGAGGAAAGTGGGAAATCTAGTCAGTTGTACAACTGAATAAATTCAATCGAAATGTGTCTTCCGCATTTAAAAAGAGCCCCTCAGAATCAGAGAGGTGCGGGGGGCTGCCTTAATCCACATCATCGGCGTCCAGGCCAACATTAAGAACACCTGGTCTTTCCATGATATACACCATGACAGACATACATCCACTTCAGTTAGTGTAGATGAAGGGGAGGAGACATGTTAAAGAATATTTTTTTTAGCCTTGAGACAATTGAGACATGGATTGTGTATGTGTGCCATTTAGAGGGTGACTGGGCAAGACAAAAGATATAAGTGCCTTTGAACGGGGTATGGTAGTGGGTGCCAGGCACACCGGTTTGTGTCAAGAACTGCAACGCTGCTGGGTTTTTTCAAGCTCATGTTTCTTGTGTGTATCAATAATGGTCCACCACCCAAAGGACATCCAGCCAACTTGACACAACTGTGGGAAGCATTGGAGTCAACACGGGCCAGCATCCCTGTGGAAATCTTTCGGGCAACTTGGAGTCCATGCCCCGACTAATTGAGGTGGGGGTGCAAGTCATCATTAGGAAAGTGTTCGTAATAATTGGTATACTCTGTGTATGTTATCATACTATATGCTTTGATTATAATATTCTCCTTCGTATTCTGAGAAAGTATTGATGTAGTACTCCATCTCTCCACCAGGTGTCTCTAGTGTAATATGGAATAGTGTACTTTCTCTGTGTTTCCACAGCAGCTCCCTCTCTGGTTAAATGAGTCCACATGGCAGAGTTATGATATCAGTTCAGGCCTGTCAGCCTTACCTATATACCTGTTTCAGAGCCATATAAATATCTACTTCATAAACTTCAACTTGGTAGTGTCATTACACTCAAAGGAAATACCTCAGGCATCAGACAATCCCCAACCAAGCATTTCATCTAACACGCAACACAGCAACATATGTTTTTGAGGTGTAGGTCTAGTTTGCTGAGAGATTCATAAACAGTGCTACCGTACACAATATATAATTGAATTGTGATTGATTGAATCTGATTGATGATGCTAATGCTATTGCTCTGTGTTGTGCTTCCCTACAGTAAAGTGGAGACAGCAGCCATTGAGACAGAGCTGCTGAGGGACTACAGGTTTGGCCAGCAGCAGCTGATAGAGATCTGGGGGCATGCCTGTGCCATCGCCATCACCAAGGTACTTTATGTACCACCCTTATCCCCCCACTCCTCTTTCCTTCCTCTCTCCAAGAACCACCTTTTTCGGGCTACTCATTAATCTATCTATCCATCAATCAATCAAATGTATTTATAAATCCCTTTTTACATCAGACCCCTACGTGTGTGTGTGTGTGTGTGTGTGTGTGTGTGTGTGTGTGTGTGTGTGTGTGTGTGTGTGTGTGTGTGTTTGTCTCTTTGTGTAATGTGTGGTGAGCGTTCTGTAAGTTAGTTCTACCAGTCAGACTGCCTGTGGTCAGCAGCAGTGTACGGAGTGTGGAGATGTCAGGAACACACTTTGTGTCAGGAACACTTTGACCTGGCGGTGGGTTGGTTTAACCCTGCAGTCGTATCCTCCACAGGAACCCGGTGTGGTGTGATTAATGTTCCTTGAGCTTTCAGACATAAGACACTTTCCTATCAGAGATAAAGAGAGAGAGACCAAGAAAGAGTGAGATCTCCCCTCAGAGCGTCTGATTACCTCAACCACATCCACCTACCATCATTATCACCAAAAGATAATGGTCCATGGCTCGAGCAGCCGCAGCACACATACCGTACGTAGCTAGACAAGCAGCGTCTGGCTCGGCCTGGGGCTGCTGCACCCACATGCATGACATCAAAGTTCAGGAAAATAACCTCACACTCAACGTCAACAAAACAAAGGAGATGATTGTGAACTTCAGGAAACAGCAGAGGGAGAACCCCCCTATCCACATCTACAGGACAGTAGTGGAGAGAGTAGTACGTTTTAAGTTCCTCGGCGTACACATCACGGACAAACTGAATTGGTCCACCCACACAGGCAGCGTGGTGAAGAAGGAGCAGCAGAGCCTAAAGCACTCACAAACTTCTGCAGATGCACAATCGAGAGCATCCTATCGGGCTGTATCACCGCCTGGTACGGCAACTGCTCCGCCCACAACCGTAAGGCTCTCCAGAGGGTAGTGAGGTCTGCACAACGCATCACCGGGGGCAAACTACCTGCCCTCCAGGACACCTATACCACCCGATGTCACAAGAAGGCCATAAAGTTCATCAAGGACAACAACCACCCGAGCCACTGCCTGTTCACCCCGCTATCATCCAGAAGGCGAGGTCAGTACAGGTGCATCAAAGCAGGGACCGAGAGACTGAAAAACAGCTTCTATCTCAAGGCCATCAGACTGTTAAACAGCCACCACTAACATTGAGTGGCTGCTGCCAACATACTGACTCAACTCCAGCCACTTTAATAATGGGAATTGATGGAAAATGATGTAAAATATATCACTAGCCACTTTAAACAATGCTACTTATTATAATGTTTACATACCCTACATTACTCATCTCATATGTATATGTATATACTGTATTCTATATCATCTACTGCATCTTTATGTAATACATGTATCACTAGCCACTTTAAACTATGCCACTTTGTTTACATACCCTACATTACTCATCTCATATGTATATACTGTACTCGATACCATCTACTGCATCTTGCCTATGCCGCTCTGTACCATCACTCATTCATATATCTTTATGTACATATTCTTTATCCCTTTACGCTTGTGTGTATAAGGTAGTAGTTTTGGAATTGTTAGGTTAGATTACTTGTTGGTTATTACTGCATTGTCGGAACAAGAAGCACAAGCATTTCGCTACACTCGCATTAACATCTACTAACCATGTGTATGTGACAAATAAATGTGATTTGATTTTGAGTTCAGTAGTAAGGCTTTGTGATTTCACTACAGTGGTTGCGTTTGCCAGATAACATGAACTCCTCACAGAGTAATCCACCCCATATACGCCCAAAGACCTCAACCCCCCTGGCATCAACCACACGGGCCCATCAAGGGTCCATCTCATCGGAGTTCCTCTGTGCTCTGGCGTGCATGAGTGCAGCGCCTGCGTTTCGCCTAGTGGTAAGGGATAGCAGGCAAAGGCCTTTCAGCACCTGGGGATACAAAGAATGCTCCAGTTCCATGGGCAGTAAACGCTGGAGTCTGCTGTCCCTGTGTCCCTGTTCTGTCTACTCAGGATGTGTTGAATATGTCAACGTGTCCATTGAAAAACACATTGATTATCCCGCTCAGCTTTCTTCAGGAGTGTGTGGCTGTATGTTTATGTTTGGGTGATTCCTTATGAAACTAGAACAAAAGAGACCATTATATTTTAGATTTTCACAAAATGTAATCCATAAAAGGGTCCTTTGGTGGAAAGATTGTTGATACATATTTGACATTTGTATCGTAAGACATCATTGAGAAATAATGAATTGAAGTTGGAATATTTGTGCCATTTTGGCCTTACCCAGGCACCATAATGTTTAATCTGTAGATGCTACAAAGCAAATGGTGTCTCATGAAGCTTTACCACCTGCTCTGTAATATGAATAGTATTTAGATGTCTTTTATTTTTATTTTATTACAATAATTTATGAATATTTAAAATAATGAAACATTATATTGTGAAAATACTAAATATCATGGTACTTTGGGTTTTTTGTATTTGTGGCTGTATGTGTGGTGGGACACGTGGGTGTGGGGGCAAGTGTGTGTGGTGTGTCTGTGTGTGTCAGATGGATGAGAGCAGAGGCCCTATAGTGCAGGCATGGGGGGGTGGGGGCCACAAATATAATAACTCATTTCATGCAATTCTACTCATTTTGTCATTGGCAGAGATGTATTTTTTGCAGTTTTACAGCTAATTTCCTGAAATTATGCACATTTTGCCATAGGGTGGAGGCAAATGTTTGCAGTTTTTAATATGATAACGGATTATCAATGGGCCCCACCCCGGTCGGTAATTTGGCCATGCTTGCAACAAGTTTAGATAGTTAGCTGGCCGATAGACGTACCAATTAAAAACAACTATTCCCAGGGTCTTTACTGTTAATGAGAATATGTTCTCAGTCGACTTACTTCGTAGAATCCGTGTAGGAAAAAAAAGTAGGCTTAGCCTCTGGGACCTTATTAGAGTCAATGCAGCCATTGCTCGTGTGTGTGTGTGTGTGTGTGTGTGTGTGTGTGTGTGTGTGTGTGTGTGTGTGTGTGTGTGTGTGTGTGTGTGTGTGTGTGTGTGTGTGTGTGTGTGTGTGTGTGTTTTTGTCTCTTTGTGTAATGTGTGGTGAGCCTTCTGTAAGTTAGTTCTCCCAGTCAGACTGCCTGTGGTCAGCAGCAGTGTACGGAGTGTGGAGATGTCAGGAACACACTTTGTGTCAGGAACACTTTGACCTGGCGGTGGGTTGGTTTAACCCTGCAGTCGTATTCTACACATGTATGAGGATAGAACAGCAGAGCCTGGCACCATGAGCTGTCATAACCCCATTCCTCCAGATAGGAGGCAGGGTAGCAGGGCTACACCCGGACTACTAAACCCAGACCAGGGCAATCTACTCCTCTAAAACCAGCTTGTTCCACTGGATGTGAATTTTAGATATCCACTGAAATGACCTTCTCTTTAGTCTTTAATCATTTTGTTAGCGCTAATGGCCCAATCCTAAAGCAAGGTGAGATAAGATAGAAAATATAAGATGATACAGTTAGGATGCTGCTGTAAAAGGCACTCAGGTTTTCCACTGCATTCACAGTATGTGGATATTGAATGTCACTCCTATCAAAGATGGCTGGTCCTTATTGGGCTATTGTGCTAATTAGCGTTAGCATTTGCCACAGGGGAGCAAGTCAGAGAGGGTGTCATCACATCAGCGCAACGAGAGACACACATGAAAACCCTGATGCACCGCAGGAGACACACTACTACACCCTTAATGACACCAGGAAGTGGTTTAATCTGTTTCAGCCACTTAGGCTAAATGTTCTTACCTATCTATTTCCTCTCTCGCTACGCTCGGAAGGTAGCTTCTGCTGCCATCATTATCCTTCCACCTCACGGACTTGATGCTACCATTACCATCCTTCTTTCATCTCATTTAGAGTGTATCTACTCCTAGACAGAACATTTATGTTACAGATAATGGCTGCTGTCTCTCTTCTCCCGGCATCATTACTGTAATTCATTCTTTCATGTCTGTATTAATCAGATACTGCAATTAGAGTAAGGCTTCATTTGTTGCACTGTAATGTACCACTCCATTTAGACTCCCGGTTTTAGCGGCCATATTGAAATTTGTCAAGTATATTTAATACCTAGGGTTAGGCTACATATTTGGTGTGTTAAAGCTGTTGGAAAGTAAGGTAAGACACCTTTAGCTGTGATGTTGCTAGTAGCTAGCAACACTACATGTTTCACTCCCCTACTGATCCTATTTAGGTGCGAGGAGGAAGATTGGACCACTTAAGTTAACACGCCAACTCCAGCAGGATATAGTCGGGGATACCTCTGCTGCTTCTCTTAAGGACGTGTGAGGGGATTTACTGGGTTATGTGCTGTGCCCCTGTAAAACAGAGAGGGGGAGATGCCAGTGGCCCAGTGGGAAAACACATGGCTCAGGCCTGATGGAAAGTAGTGTGTTATTTAAAGGGAGCATCCTGTGGTGTCCGGGTCTGGTATTTTTTCCACTCCTGTCTGGGTTTAATTCGTTTGGGGCTTTCTGTCTTTAAAAAAAGACCTGGGTACAATTTCCCCTGGCTATGGCATTGCGTCCCTGGTATGCGAAGGAGAGAGTTTGACAGTGATGGAGGGTCAGCCTCACGGGTTGGATGACCTGTACCCTGGACAATGAGTCTGCTAGGCTAACTGGTGATGTCTTTGTCTCACTCTTTGTCTCTCTCTCCCTCCAGGCCTTTCCTCTGACCTCCCTGGGTAAGAAGCAGCCAACAGTATTGGTAGTCTGTGGTCCTGACCAGAACGGCTCCATCGGCCTGGTGTGTGCCCGCCACTTGCGCATATTTGTAAGTATACCACAGAAGACTACACCAGCCATGCACCCACCAGCCATCTCACACACATGGCCATGTGGACAATGTCAGACTATAATTAGTAATTAATTAAATGGTTCAGTGAGTTTATTGCAGTATAAAGTAAAAGGGTTTAGAAGATTTTCATTACAACTCCTATAAGTAGTCCTTAGTGATTAATTGATCCATCATGGGATTGAAAATGTCGATGACATCACTTCATTGTTACCCTCATTAAAATACTGTCTGGATACAGTTGGCAGTGGTAGCATACCATGATAGCATGTTGTTGATGTCATGACTTTTGTCACATTAGTTTGCATGACTGTGGACATGCTGTTCTGTCATGTGAAGACATTTATTGCAATACTACAGACAGTAACAGTACATGAACTAAAAACATAATTTGAATAAGGATTTACACGTTATGATATAGTGCGGCAAGTCTACTGTCTTTATTCTATGTGGTCGAAACCATAAATGTGTTTTTGTTTTCCTGCCTTAAACGGACTGTATCTATATAACTTCACCATATACATTGGGGCAAAAAAGTATTTAGTCAGCCACCAATTGTGCATATGGTGGAAAATAATTATTTGGTCACCTACAAACGAGAAAGATTTCTGGCTCTCACAGACCTGTAACTTCTTCTTTAAGAGGCTCCTCTGTCCTCCACTCGTTACCTGTATTAATGGCACCTGTTTGAACTTGTTATCAGTGTAAAAGACACAGTATGTTTGGCATGCATCCATGGTTCTTTCCACTGCTAAATAAATCACGAGCCAAAATATTGCATATGGAAAAGACAAACAGTCCCCAAGTCAAAGCTCACCTTTGTCAGATTCTGTCTGAGTATGATTATGTCTGTGACCGTTAGTCCAGCCTGTTGTTCAGGCAAGGGAGGATGCACATGATGTTCTACAGTTCTTTCGGAACATAATGCGGTTCTTTCGTGTTTCTTTTGAACATAAACACCTTGGCCTCGACGTCTGAAAGAGTCAAGGTGTTCATCACGACTGATGAGTCTCAGAGATTCCATAATGTCCTTTGAATGTTGCCTTTGTGTCACGGTTGAAACAAACCACTGTGAATCTCAACGGACTGTGACCACAGGAAAGACACTCCTTCAAGGCCTACTCAGAATGCTCATCCATCAGAGAGAGGAAGTTCAACGGTGGGAAGGCTTAACATCAACAGGAAAAGGCGTGTGCCCTGTCTGTAACCTGTTGATATACCTCTTAGTTGATGCTAGAGAGCGTCCTGATGGTGCCTCCATCCCCAAGGTATGTCTGTCTCTTGTTGACGTTGTTACCTCTTCTAAGTCAGGACACCAAGGGGTCACGGAGGGGTCGCAGCCACCCTAGAGGGTCGTCTCTCTCTGGGTTCTTTAGCGGCAGTTATGAAAGATGACGTCAGTTGCCTGTTCTTTAGCCCCTGTGGTTGAAGCCTGATTGGTTTAATGTCTCCCAGGAGCGAGTTGGAGCACGTAGACTGACGTCTGGGCTAACAGACCACTTCACCCCCTGACTGACCAGGGCCAGTTAGTCAGAGATGGAGGGACCTAAACCTCTCACTGCCTGGTTTACATACCCAGCATGACCAGCAGGACACTGAGGCCCTTTCACTTACACTATTTAAAAAGATACCGTTGAAGTGGGAAGTTTACATACACTTAGGTTGGAGTCATTAAAACTTGTTTTTCTACCACTCCAAAAATGTCTTGTTATCAAACTATAGATTTTGCAAGTCGGTTAGGACATCTACTTTGTGCATGACTCAAGTAATTTTTGTGACACAAGTAACAATTGTTTACAGACAGATTATTTCACTTATACATTTTTTTATTTTATTTTACCAGGTAAGTTGACTGAGAACACGTTCTCATTTACAGCAACGACCTGGGGAATAGTTACAGGGGAGAGGAGGGGGATGAATGAGCCAATTGTAAACTGGGGATTATTAGGTGACCGTGATGGTTTGAGGGCCAGATTGGGAATTTAGCCAGGACATAGAGGTCTTACAATAAGTGCTATGGGATCTTTAATGACCTCAGAGAGTCAGGACACCAGTTTAATGTCCCATCCAAAAGACGGCACCCTATACAGGGCAGTGTCCCCATCACTGCCCTGGGGCATTTTTTAGACCAGAGGAAAGAGTGCCTCCTACTGACCCTCCAACTCCACTTCCAGCAGCATCTGGTCTCCCATCCAGGAACTGACCAGAACCAACGCTGCTTAGCTTCAGAAGCAAACCATCAGTGGTATGCAGGGTGGTATGCTGCTGGCTAATCACTTATAATTCACTGTATCACAATTCCAGTGGGTCAGAAGTTTACATACACTAAGTTGGCTGGGCTTTTAAACAGCTTGGAAAATTACAGAAAATTATGTTAGGGCTTTAGAAACTTCTGATAGGCTGATTGACATCATTTGAGTCAGTTGGAGGTGTACCTGTTGATGTATTTCAAGGCCTACCTTCAAACTCAGTGCCTCTTTGCTTGACATCATGAGAAAATCTAAAGAAATCAGCCAAGACCTCAGATTAAAAATTGTAGACCTCCACAAGTCTGGTTCATCGTTGGGATGGGGGTGCTTTGCTGCAAGAGGGAATGGTGCACTTCACAAAATAGATGGCCTTATGAGGAAGGAAAATTACATGGATATATTGAAGCAACATCTCAAGACATCAGTCATGAGGTTAAAGCTTGGGTCTTCCAAATGGACAATGACCCCAAGCATACTTCCAAAGTTGTGGCAAAATGGCTTAAGGAAATAAATAAAAGCTGAAATAAATCATTCTCTCTACTATTATTCTGACATTTCACATTCTTAAAATAAAGTGGTGATTCTAACTGACCTAAAACAGGGATTTTTTTACTTGGATTAAAATGTCAGGAATTGTGAAAAACTGAGTTTAAATGTATTTGGCTAAGGTGTATGTAAACTTCCGACATGAAATGTATATATTTAACCTTTATTTAACTAGGCAAATAAGTTAAGAACAAATTCTTATTTGCAATGACGCCCTACCAAAAGGCAAAAGGCCTCCTGCGGGGATGGGGGCTGGGATTAAAAATATAGGAATAAACACACATCACGACAAGAGAGACACCACAACACTACATAAAGAGAGACTTAAGTCAACCACATAGCATGGCAGCAACACATGACAACACAGCATTTTAGCAACACCACATGACAACAACATGGTAGCAACACAACATCGCAGCAGCACAACTTGGTAGCAGCACAAAACATGGTACACACATTATGGGTACAGGCAACAGCACACAGGCAAGAAGGTAGAGACAACAATACATCATACCAAGCAGCCACAACTGTCAGTAAGAGTGTCCATGACTGAGTCTTTGAATGAAGAGATGGAGATAAAACTGTTCAGTTTGAGTGTTTTTTGCAGCTTGTTCTAGTCACTAGCTGCAGCGAACTGAAAGAGAAGTGACCCAGGGATGTGTGTGCTTTGGGGACCTTTAACAGAATGTGACTGGCAGAACGGGTGGTGTATGTGGAGGATGAGGGCTGCAGTAGGTATCTCAGATAGGGGGGAGTGAGGCCTAAGAGGGTTTTATAAATTAGCATCAACCACCAGTGGGTCTTGTTACAGGTTTTCAGAGATTACCAGTTTACAGAAGAGTATAGACTACAGTGATGTGTCCTGTAAGGAACATTGGTGGCAAATCTGATGGCCGAATGGTAAAGAACATCTAGCCACTCGAGAGCACCCTTACCTGCCAATCTATAAATGATGTCTCTGTAATCTAGCATGGGTAGAATGGTCATCTGAATCAGGGTTAGTTTAGCAGCTGGGGTGAAAGAGGAGCGATTACGATAGAGGAAACCAAGTCTAGATTTAACTTTAGCCTGCAGCTTTGATATGTGCTGAGAGAAGGAAAGTGTACCGTCTAGCCATACTCCCAAGTACTTGTATGAGGTACTTATCACTGTGATTGAGGCCCATTAGCGGTGGGGATCATGGCTGGCTGTCATTTAACATCACAAGCCACAGGTGTCTGGCTTTCCACTCTCCCTAAATGTCTATCATTAATCATGGAGGTGTAATTTAGTCATCCCAGAGTCCAGAGTGCTAGTAGGCTTACAGTGCTGTGCTAATCAGAGGGCAGCCCTGTCAGTCTCCAGCTGTCTGTCTCTCCAGCCCTGATCAACCCACAGACAGCAAAGTATGTTCTCTCTTAAATTGTCACCTTGTCATCTTAGAGGGCCTGTATTGATTTATACGGTTACGGGGTATTTCATTCATATTTCATTTTCATATACACTACCGGTCAAAAGTTTTAGAACACCTACTCATTCAAGGGTTTTTCTTTATATATATATATTTTTTAAACTATTTTCTACATTGTAGAATAACCATGTAGACATAAAAACTATGAAATAACACATATGGAATCATGTAGTAACCAACAAAAAAGTATCAAACAAATCAAAATATATTTGAGATTCTTCAAAGCAGCCACCCTTTCCCTTGATAACAGCTTTGCACACTCTTGGCATTCTCTCAACCAGCTTCATAAGGTAGTCACCAGGAATGCGTTTAAATTAACAGGTGTGCCTTGTTAAAAAAAAGTGGAATTTCTTTCCTTCTTGATGAGTTTGAGCCAATCAGTTGTGTTGTGACAAGTTAGGGGGGATATAAATAAGATTTGGTAAAAGACCAAGTCCATATTATGGCAAGAATAGAGGCTTCTAAACAGCTTCTATGCATAGTCACTTTATTAACTCTACCTACATGTACATATTACCTCAACTAACCGGTGCCCCGCACATTGACTCTGTACCTGTATATAGTCTCGCTGTTATTTTACTGCTGCTCTTTAATCACTTGTTATTTTTTATTTCTTATTCTTATTTTATTTTTTTAAACTGCATTTTTGGTTAGGGGCTTGCAGGTAAACATTTCACTGTAAGGTCTACTACACCTGTTGTATTCAGCGCACGTGACAAATAAAATTTGATTTGATTTAAAATAAGGAACGAGAAGACACTGTACATCATTATGTTAAGACATGAAGGTCAGTCAATCCCAACAATTTCAAGAACTTTGAAAGTTTCTCCAAGTGCAGTCACAAAAACAATCTAGCGCTCATGAGGACCGCCACAAGAATGGAAGACCCAAAGTTACCTGCTGCACAGTTCATTAGAGTTACCAGTTTCAGAAATTGCAGCCCAAATAAATGCTTCACAGAGTTCAAGTAACAGACACATCTCAACATCAACTGTTTTTTAAATTGTTTTTATGTATTTTTATTTTTTACCTTTATTTAACCAGGCAAGTCAGTTAAGAACATATTCTTATTTTCAATGACAGCCTGGGAACAGTGGGTTAACTGCCTGTTCAGAGGCAGAACGACAGATTTGTACCTTGTCAACTTGGGGGTTTGAACTCACAACCTTCCGGTTACTAGTCCAACGCTCTAATCACTAGGCTACGCTGTTCAGAGGAGACTGTGTGAATCAGGCCTTCATGGTCGAATGACTGCAAAGAAACCACCACTAAAGGACACCAATAAGAAGAAGAGACTTGCTTGGGCCAAGAAACACAAGCAATGGACATTAGACCAGTGGAAATTTGTCCTTTGGCCTAGAGTCCAAATTGGAGATTTTTGGTTCCAACCGCCATGTCTTTGTGAGACGCAGTGTGGGGGAACGGATGATCTTTGTATGTGTATTTGTGCACACTTAACCAGCATGGCTACAACAGTATTCTGCAGCGATACGCCATCCCATCTGGTTTGGGCTTAGTGGGACTATCATTTGTTTTTCAACAGGACAACACACCTCCAGGCTGTGTAAGGGATATTTTACCAAGAAGGAGAGTGATGAAGTGCTTCATCAGATGACCAGGCCTCCACAATCCCCCGACTCCAAACAAATTGAGGTGGTTTGGGATGAGTCGGACCGCAGAGTGAAGGAAAAGCAGCCAACAAGTGCTCAGCATATGTGGGAACTCATTCAAGACTGTTTGAAAAGCATTCCAGGCGAAACTGGTTGAGAGAATGCCAAGAGTGTGCAAAGCTGTCATCAAGTCAAAGGGTGGCTATTTGAAGTATCTCAAATATAAAATATGTTTTGATTTGTTTAACACTTTTTTGGTTACTACATGATTCCATATGTGTTATTTCATAGTTTTATGAATGTGTTTCATAGTCTTCACTATTATTCTACAATGTAGAAAATAGCTAAATTAAAGAAAAACCCTTGAATGAGTAGGTGTGTCCAAACTTTTGACCGGTAGTAGTATTTTCTCTCTCTCTCTCACAGGAGTATGAGCCAACCATCTACTATCCCAAACGTACCCCTCACACCATTCAACAGGACTTCACAGTTCAGTGTGAAAAGATGGACATCCCATTCCTCTCCTATCTTCCAACAGAGGTGAGCAACATAAAAAAAAGATTATAAAACATAAAATGTTAGATGTCAAGTTTAATTCAAGTATTAATTTGTGTATTGTACAAATGAATCCTTGAATTAAAGTTGACATCTGCTAGCGGAACTGACTTATGAAAGTGCACCTTGCTGGAGCTGTGAGAACAATGTAAAGCTCTTGTCTAGATGCTGACCAGAGTTTGAGTTGTGGTTGTGTTATGGTTGTGTGTTCAGGTGCAGTTGATCAACGATGCCTATAACCTGGTGATCGATGCCATCCTGGGGCCAGAGACTGACCACACAGACGTGAAGGAGCCCTACGCTGGCATCCTAGTCACTCTGAAGCAGGTCAAGATCCCCATCGTAAGTTTGGACATACCCTCAGGTAAGGCTGAAAGCTATGCTGCACATTCAACATGTACCAACCAGTGTTGCACAAATGTACAGAAATTTGCCCAAAACAGGATTTTAGCTCTGAGCTAAACACGAGTAAGCCATACAAAATAAAAGCCTGTACATGCTCCACCACAGGAGGTTGGTGGCACCTTGATTTGGGAGGACGGGCTCATAGTAATATCTGAAACGGAGTCAAAGGAATGGTATCAACACATCAAACACATGGTTTTCACCGGCCACATTTGCAGCTGCGATAGCCTTTGTCAGATCAACCTCAAGTCATCCTCAACACTACCGAGCTGTAGAGACCAACCTGGATGGAATGAGATAGTAAAGCATATAGCTAAGTGTAGTACATATATTTGGCCCTTATATATATTTGGCCCCTTTTTAACCCACCCTCTCCCCATTTAACTTGTTCTGGAATGCTGCTACCTGGCAGGTGTCTAATCTGTAAAATATGAAATGCCGATTAAAGTTGAAAGGAGAAGCTTAAGTGAGATAATCATGCTCTCCATGATGTTATGTCACGTGACATAGCTAGTAGATGGCAGGTTAGTTGTCCCATCAATGGAGATGGAATTCAAAAAATTGTGATCATCATTTCCTTGTTTATTAAAGGTTGGGATGTTGACCAGGTGACCTCAGATGGGATCAACCCAGACGTCCTGATCTCGCTTATGGCACCAAAGAGATGTGCCACCAGTTTCACAGGGAAGCACTACTTGGCGGGACGCTTCCTTCCTTATGACATCCAGAAGAAATACGATCTGAACCTGCCAGAATATCCAGGCATAGACTGTGTTATAGAATTGTAAAATCTTCTGTACACCCTCACCAGTCCTCATTTTGGATAAATATGGATAATATATTCACGTTTTGTATTTTATAGATTGTTACTGTGCTTTACCGTTCATGTGCTATCTCTCCAATGGGTGTAGACTAGAGCAGGTTTAGCCTTACCCAGAATTCACTATGTTTGCTCAAATACAATAGAAAAATGGTATAGAATCTGTGGGAGGTCTGAGTTGTATGTCTGTTTTGGAAATGGTTTGAGGAGTTTCCATGTGAGTTTTCATGTGAGTTACCAAGTGAGTTGCGTCATTCTCATTTTTGTGATTGCTTCTTTGCAAATTCCTGAGATGATCTTTCTCCTTCAGCAAAAAACGATGAATGTTGAGCGGAAGAGGTGTTTTGTACCTTCGAGTTAACTGTTTTTTGTTATGTATTATTATGTTTTGAGTTCTGTTTTTCTTATTGAAGAATGCTTGGATTTAGGGTAAAACTACTTTCTAGCAGCTGCATATTTAAAAAATATATAATTCAGTCTAAACTGCTGCATTTCCTTAGTCCAAGTAACACCTGTTCGTTGCTTTGCAGTTACAGAGTTAACTCTTTGTCCAATAAAATATCTAATTTAACAATTGTTTTGATTCCGATGTGATTCGATGTAAGAAAGTAGGACATATGAAAGCTGACAAGATTAAAGGTAATCATGACAGTAAATCCTCCACAGGAGCTACAACTTTGTACAGTCCAAACTGTGTTGGTGGATAAAACTGCCATTTTGCTCCCTAACATCAGAGATCACACAGTAGGTTATGCAAATCCATGCCAAGCCTCAGACATTGTTAGAAGAGATCAGGCAGGAGATCAGACGGATGATATTACATGCTGAATGATTTCCTCAATAATTGTCTCTAAATCCAGAGTTGATGGAGTGGAATCAGAACTTGTGTCTGCAGTGTGCTTAGTTCATATCAATTCTGCATTTGAGAGGAAATGTTTTCATATTTGGGATGCTACAGTAAAACAAGCTGTCTCTGGTTTATTGATTACAACTGAATTAAAATATACGCTGATTGTACAAAAAACACCTTCCTAATATTGAGTTGCACCCCACCCCCCCACCCCGCCCTCAGAGCAGCCTACATTTTTCAGGGCATGGATTCTACAAGGTTTCGAAAGTGTTTCAAAGGGCCTATTTTGACTCCAATGCTTCCCACAGTTGTGTCAAATTGTCTGGATGTCCTTTGGGTGGTGGACCATTCTTGATACACACGGGAAACTGTTGAGCATGAAAAACGCAGCCGCGTTGCAACCGGTGCGCCTGGCACCTACTACCATACCCCGTTCAAAGGTACTTAAATATTTTGTCTTGCCCATTCACCCTCTGAATGACACACATACACAATTGTCTCAATAAATCAATTGTCTCAAGGCTTAAAAATCCTTCTTTCACGGTCTCCTCCCCTTCATCTACACTGATTGAAGTGGATTTAACAAGTGACATCAATAAGGGATCATCTTTTTCACCTGGATAAACCTGGTCAGTCTATGTCATGGAAAGAGCAGGTGTTTGTAATGTTTTGTATACTCAGTGTAGAATCAATGTGGCAAATAGGTGTAGTGCAAGCTGGGTAGTTAGTTGATGACGAGTGTCTCTCATCATTTTGACTTGACATCTAAACATGTTTATAATAGGCCTGTGAATGGATGTGAGTAGGATACAGGACGATTTATGTACTAGCTAGTTTATTTATGCCAAAGCCTGCACTGTCCTCTAAGTGCTGGCACTGTGTGCAAGAAGTCATATTGTATTTATACCAATCCCTGCACTGTCCTCTAAGTGTTAGCACTGTGTGCAAGAAGTCATATTGTATTTATACCAAACCCTGCACTGTCCTCTAAGTGTTAGCACTGTGTGCAAGAAGTCATATTGTATTTATACCAAACCCTGCACTGTCCTCTAAGTGTTAGCACTGTGTGCAAGAAGTCATATTTTCTGAGAGGCTCTTTCTCATATATTTAAGTGAGAATGTATTTTTCTAATGTCTAATTAATGGTATTGATGGTCTTTAGAGGGTGGAAGAGAATTAACAGATAATAGCCGATACTAATATCATATTGAGCAGACCAGAGGAGGCCGGTGGGAGAAGCTATAGGTTTTCATACTTCTGTTTGAGGTGTTCTATACCGTTCCATTTATTCCATTCCAGGCATTACAATGAGCCGATCCTTCTGTAGCTCATCCCACCAGCCTCCTCTGGAAGAGACATGTTCTATTACAGTTGATTGGTAGGCTGTTCTGGATTTCAGTGATTTAGAACTAAGGGTAGAACATCTAAGTAAGAGGGCAGACTAGTGCATATTTTTTTCACAGATCTGCATGGAATTATCCAACCTACCGGAGGGAATTTTATGGAATAACTCCTAAACATCAGTATTTGCAACTAGTCAGTGCATTCTATTTCACAAGCATGGCTCTGTGTGTTTTGAAGTGAGTGTTTGTTGAATGGCATGCCATATGATGCCACTTCCCTCTTTGCAGAGAATCATCGTGCAATCAGCAGTTGTTAAAGTTACAAATTCTAACCAGAAGTTGACCATCTGGCATTGTCATGCTGTCTGCGAGTACACAAATGATGTGAAGCTCTAATCTAGTGCCACGTTCAAGACAACTCGGAAACTCAGAACCTCCGAGTTAAAATGTGAGTACGTTTTTTGCGTAGCACTTCCTATTGGAAGCTTATTTATCTCAAATTTTGTGCACAACTTGAGATTTTTCTCAAATGCTCTTGTTACTTACAACCTCATGCTCATCGCATTAGCCTACGTTAGCTCAACCATCCTGAGGGGGACCCACCAACCATGTAGAGGTTAACAGTCTGATGGACTTGAGATAGAAGCTGTTTTTTCAGTTTCTCAGTCCCAGCTTTAATGCACCTGTACTGACCTCGCCTTCTGGATGGTAGCGGGGTGAACAGGCAGTGGCTCGGGTGGTTGTTGTCCTTGATGATCTTCTTGTCATGCCATTCATCCACCGCCATCACCTCATGTTTCAACAGGATAATGCATGACCCCCAAGGATCTGTACACAATTCCTGGAAGCTGAAAATGTCCCAGTTCATCCATGGCCTGCATACTCACCAGACATGTCACCCGTTGGGCATGTTTGGGATGCTCTGGATCGACGTGTACGACAGCGTGTTCCAGTTCCCGCCAATATTCAGCAACTTTGCACAGCCATTGAATAGGAGTGGGACAACATTCCACAGGCCACAATCAACAGTCTGATCCAATCTATGCGAAAGAGATGTGTCACGCTGCATGAGGCAAATGGTGGTCACACCAGACAGTGACTGGTTTTCTGATCCACGCCCCAACTTTTTTTGAAAGGTGTCTGTGACCAATAGATGCATCTGTATTCCCAGTGATGTGAATCCATAGATTAGGGCCTAATGGATTTATTTCAATTGACTGATTTCCTTATATGAACTGTAACTCAGTAAAATCTTTTAAATTGTTGCATGTTGTGTTAATATTTTTGTTCAGTGTAGTTCTTTTGATGAATTGTATGACAAAAACATGTTTTGCATGCCAAAGTATATATTTTTGGTTATGGCCAATTTGAATGCCATTGTTACGCAATTGACAGGCTTTTTTCATCAATTACACTACACTGAGGTTGAGCATACTGTAGAAAAGCTGTCCGTTTTTACGAGTTCTGTATACAAACATAATCACAATATCTTAGTGTGATGCATTCTGTGTACTCTGGTGGATACAACATTCAGTAACAGCCCAAAAACGTATTACAATCCAGACAGAACCGATGAAATCTTACTCTGTGGAAAGTAAAAAAAACACCCTTTTATTTGAGGTAATATTTCGCCCCGCTCTCTCCTGCATTTTTTGGGGGAGTGTTATGGAAGACACAGATGTGAGAGACCACTGGCCAATGGTGAGCAGAGGGGGGCTGGATTAGACTGCACTCTGGGTGTCCCTTCTTTTAAGACTCCTGTTTCCCCGTCTAATTTACAATCTTTATATGGCTGGGTTTAGGGACAGGAGCAGGTTTCCAACCACCATCATTCACACCTGAGAGCACTCAGACTCTGTAGCCTGACATTTTGAAGAACAACACAATTTCCTCTTGACTTGATAATATAATACACGCAGAGAGAGAGAAGGAAAGCATCCAAGTGTGTAATTGTGGGACACCATGTGGGACGTTACAAAAGTGTCACTACTCCTGCCTTTCTTGGTGGCAGTGGCAGCGGCTCAAGGTATGTCAAGTTAATGTCCTCCTCAAAATGTGATGTTAGTTCAGATTCATTATTGATGTGCAAATAATTATATCACTCTGCCTTTTTACATATCGCACAAAAAGTCATTGAAATTGTTTGTGTACTCATCAGCAGAACTCATTTTCCAGGACATTTTAGAATAGGTTCTTCGTAACACTGCCACTGTGTTTTGTATCATTGCCATTGTCTTGCATGCCATTTAACTGTAGCTGTGGTAAGCAATGTCATTACTCAAATGAGAACTTCATAATAGCCAATTCAGCCCTGAAGCCTGAACAGCTTCATCATTCTGACACATGCTGTCAATGATCCACTGCTTGTCTGTAGTAGCTCATTCTTATGGCATAAAAGTATACATTGAGTGGACAAAACATTAGGAACACCTGCTCTTTCCATGACAGACTGACCAGGTGAGTCCTGATGAAAGCTATTATTACTTATTGATGTCACTTGTTAAATCTACTTCAATCAGTGTAGATGAAGGGCAGGAGACAGGTTAAAGGTGGATTTTTAAGCCTTGAGACAATTGAGAAAAGGATTGTGTATTTGTGCCATTCAGAAGATTTACAATACATATAACACATTGAAGGTCAGTGTAGCACTCTCTCTCTGTGCGTGTGTGTTTGCAGTGAAGGCACTACATGGATTAAGGTAGACCCACGCCACCATTCCACCCGTGCCTGCAGTCACCTGACTGAGAGAGAAATAAGGAGGACACGAGGGCACAAACTGAACTCACACAGCCTCAATTATCAGCCAGTAGATATGCAAATTAACTTCCCTCCAGTGGCTAATTAAAAAAGAAATATGCTTATATCTTTATGTGCTGCTGCTTTAAGCTTTACCCGCACATAAGGTCTGACTGGCACCCAATTAAAAAGCTTATAGAAAGTGGTGCATAAACACTGAGTGTACAAAACATTAAGAACACCTTCTCTTTCCATAACATAGACTGACCTAGGGAATTTAGGTGAAAGCAATGTCTCTTATTGATGTCACTTGTTAAATCCACCTCAATCAGTGTAGATGAAGGGGAGGAGACAGGTTAAAGAAGGATTTTTAAGCCCCGAGACAATTGAGACATGGATTGTGTATGTGTGCCATTCAGAGGGTGAATGGGCAAGACAAAATATTTAAGTGTCTTTGAACGGGGTCTGGTAGTAAGTGCCAGGTACACCAGTTTGAGTGTAGAACTGCAACCCTGCTGGGTTTTTCACACTCAACATTTTCCCGTGTGTATCAAGAGTGGTCCACCACCCAAAGGACATCCAGCCAACTTGACAAAACTGTGGGAAGCATTGGAGTCAACATGGACCAGTATTTACATTTACATTTACATTTAAGTCATTTAGCAGACGCTCTTATCCAGAGCGACTTACAAATTGGTGCATACACCTTATGACATACAGTGGAACAGCCACTTTACAATAGTGCATCTAAATCTTTTTAGGGGGTGAGAAGGATTACTTACCCTATCCTAGGTATTCCTTGAAGAGGTGGGGTTTCAGGTGTCTCCGGAAGGTGGTGATTGACTCCGCTGTCCTGGCGTCGTGAGGGAGTTTGTTCCACCATTGGGGGGCCAGAGCAGCGAACAGTTTTGACTGGGCTGAGCGGGAACTGTACTTCCTCAGTGGTAGGGAGGCGAGCAGGCCAGAGGTGGATGAACGCAGTGCCCTTGTTTGGGTGTAGGGCCTGATCAGAGCCTGGAGGTACTGAGGTGCCGTTCCCCTCACAGCTCCGTAGGCAAGCACCATGGTCTTGTAGCGGATGCGAGCTTCAACTGGAAGCCAGTGGAGAGAGCGGAGGAGCGGGGTGACGTGAGAGAACTTGGGAATGTTGAACACCAGACGGGCAGCGGCGTTCTGGATGAGTTGTAGGGGTTTAATGGCACAGGCAGGGAGCCCAGCCAACAGCGAGTTGCAGTAATCAAGACGGGAGATGACAAGTGCCTGGATTAGGACCTGCGCCGCTTCCTGTGTGAGGCAGGGTCGTACTCTGCGGATGTTGTAGAGCATGAACCTACAGGAACGGGACACCGCCTTGATGTTAGTTGAGAACGTCAGGGTGTTGTCCAGGATCACGCCAAGGTTCTTAGCGCTCTGGGAGGAGGACACAATGGAGTTGTCAACCGTGATGGCGAGATCATGGAACGGGCAGTCCTTCCCGGGAGGAAGAGGAGCTCCGTCTTGCTGAGGTTCAGCTTGAGGTGGTGATCCGTCATCCACACTGATATGTCTGCCAGACATGCAGAGATGCGATTCGCCACCTGGTCATCAGAAGGGGGAAAGGAGAAGATTAATTGTGTGTCGTCTGCATAGCAATGATAGGAGAGACCATGTGAGGTTATGACAGAGCCAAGTGACTTGGTGTATAGCGAGAATAAGAGAGGGCCTAGAACAGAGCCCTGGGGGACACCAGTGGTGAGAGCGCGTGGAACACTTTTGACACCTTGTAGAATCCATGCCACGATGAATTGAGGTTGTTATGAGGGCAAAAGGGGGTGAAACTCAAAATCAGGAAGGTGTTCTTAATGTTTTGTAAACTCTGTATATAAGGAAAATAGCGACATATTTCATTTGAACATTTACATTTTTTTTTATTAGTTACAATTACATTTTGTTTTGAGTTTTGTGCACATGTACTTTAAGAAATAGTGTCTTGGCACCAAACGGTGTATGGCACTAAAATGAAAATAAACCAATCAAATCAATCATTAGAAATACTTGCACACATCTCTGTCTTCCTGAACCTAAACTTTGCAAGGTGAGAACGTAGCCTATCCCAGTGGATGACAGTGTTGGACCAGTAGTGGTTCTTTAGTTGTGAATGGTGAGATCATACTGTAGCACCACTGGAAGTGTTACCACTAACACATATTTCTCTGGGGGCGATTATATAATGTCTTTGTAGTGATCAGGGCCCCTCAATTTGAGGGGTGTGTGAAAGTGACAGTAAACTAGTTATTATATAGTAAGTGTGTTATAATGAATGGATAGCCTTGGGATTCTTTAAGAATTCAGTGCAAGTACTGGATAGTTTTGCCTGTTCAGGAAAATTATCACACTGACTAGGTGTTTGATAGAATGGATAGTGATGTATTCACTCGCCAACACATTGTGGCAGACATGGGTAGTATTTGTCCCCATCTCACCTCGATACATTACCCGCCGGCTGGAGCACTCACCAAGTCAACACTCGCCAAACAAGTAAACACAAATCCTCTATCCCACTTTCTCACCTAACTGACAGGTGAAATGACTCTCTCTGGTTTCCCCTCTCCCTGTCTCACTCTTTCCTTTTACTTTTCATTTCCCCTCCTGCTCCTTCTCTATCACTTTCCATCCATCACTATCTCCATCCCTCTCAGAGTTCAGAGATTTATGATGTGTTTTCCCTATTTGAAGAGACAGCTTCTGCTCCTGGATGCTATACCGAAATGGACTATACCGAAATGGAACACTGTGACTATCAATCAAGCTAAACTAAGTCCCAGGTCTTAGTGGAGTGTTTTAAAGAGCCAGATGCCACACATGCTGCCCATAATGAACTATAATCTCCCATACCCATACCAGTCTCGGGATAGAGGTGGAGGTGGGCCAACTGGGACCATGAAGAAGCAGTCTCAGAGCTCCAAAGTCAATGTTGTCCCTGTGCTAATTGGCTTCATTCAGAGGGACTAGCTCATTCTCCAGATGCTGGCCACAGACTGACTGGAGAGCAGTGGTCCAGCTAAACCACAATCACCACATCAGGATGTGTAGCCCATTGACTTAAATGAGAATGGGAGGGAGAGGAAAGGGATCAAAGTCCCTTGTATTCCCAGCAATCATCACGTGAAGGCCCAAATGATATGACTCCGGTTTCTCTCTGGCTCACTACCGTTTGAAGATGCGATGCCTGCGTTTGAGGATGAAAGTGCACAAACATTACTTTGAGGCATAGGACTAGGCTAATGCTCAAGAAGCAGTTGTTTCTAGAGCTTGTGTATACCCATTGCAGAAACCCAGGTGAGCACTTGCAGTGGACTTAATGTGGAAATACCATTGAGGCCAATTGTTTTTTTTATAGCCTGAATGAGGAAATGCCGTGCGGTAGAAAAAAATCACCTTAAGAACACAAAGCCTCTGTGTTGTTTTTTAAAATCACCTTAAGAACACAAAGCTTCTGTGTTGTTTTTTAAAATCACCTTAAGAACACAAAGCCTCTGTGTTGTTTTTTAAAATAACCTTAAGGACACAAAGCCTCTGTGTTGTTTTTTAAAATCACTTTAAGAACACAGCCTCTGTGTTGTTTTTTAAAATCACCTTAAGAACACAAAGCCTCTGTGTTGTTTTTTAAAATCACCTTAAGAACACAAAGCCTCTGTGTTGTTTTTTAAAATCACCTTAAGAACACAAAGCCTCTGTGTTGTTTTTTAAAATCACCTTAAGAACACAAAGCCTCTGTGTTGTTTTTTAAAATCACCTTAAGAACACAAAGCCTCTGTTGTTTTTTAAAATCACCTTAAGAACACAAAGCCTCTGTGTTCTTTTTTAAAATCACCTTAAGAACACAAAGCCTCTGTGTTCTTTTTTAAAATCACCTTAAGAACACAAAGCCTCTGTGTTCTTTTTTAAAATCACATTAAGAACACAAAGCCTCTGTGTTGTTTTTTAAAATCACCTTAAGAACACAAAGCCTCTGTGTTGTTTTTTAAAATCACCTTAAGAACACAAAGCCTCTGTGTTCTTTTTTAAAATCACCTTAAGAACACAAAGCCTCTGTGTTCTTTTTTAAAATCACCTTAAGAACACAAAGCCTCTGTGTTCTTTTTTAAAATCACCTTAAGAACACAAAGCCTCTGTGTTCTTTTTTAAAATCACCTTAAGAACACAAAGCCTCTGTGTTCTTTTTTAAAATCACGCCAAATCTTGTGGTGGATTTGCATCATTAGTTCATGTCAGGGGCAAAACTGTATAATGAGGCACATATGCCTTTGACCAAGAATCAGTCAGTGGCTCCCCAACCAGCCCTGAAGCCAAGATTGATGGAGGGAGAAAGCAGAGAGAGAGAGACCATCTGATTCTTCTACCACAGCACACCTCAGCCAGATAATAGGCCAACTAAACAAAACAACTTCCACATGTCTGCAAGGCCATGGCATAAAAACTCACATGCATAAGTACACACACGCACACTTTCTGAGCAATCATTTAATGTCCATTGGTTTGACACAAACCCTTGTCTAAATAAAATACTTCTGATTTTGAACAAGGCCAGGTGATGGACGTTTCCAGTGCTCTAACACTTCACTGCACACACCTGTTATTACAATTAAGTGTGGGGCTGTGGCATGGCAAAGTTGCCTCAACACTATGTGGAGAGACGCTCAACATTCAGCCCAGTGCTCAGCCCCGCTGTCACGGCCGTTGAAAGAAGAGGACCAAGGTGCAGCGTGGTGAGCGTATGTTGGAGCGAACCATTGAGAGGTTAGGTTTGGCTGTTAGGCTGAAGTAGCAAGGACATGCACATTAAGAGAAGATGATATCCAGGCCATATGACACCCAGACCATACTCTATTTTTGAAAGAATACATTAACCAAGACCATACGTGCATTCATGACAGCTGAACGTGCTATGGTCAGCAGGATACAGGAAGAAAGATGTAGGCAAGATAACTGATGACTAACACGTAAAACATAAGCATGCAGTACATACATTATTTTTAGAACATGGAAAGAGTTCTGCCATCGTTGTAACCAAAAGCAGATACTAAGGGGGAGTAACTTTATTTACATATGTGATGTACACAAATACTATGTATGTATAAAAGCAGAGCCAGTGCTAAGAAGCGGCGGCTATTCCGCGGACCAGCGCGGCTCTTAATAACTTGTATTAATGTCTACATTGAATTCACAAAGTTCTTCTGAGAGTATTATATTTCTATAGACAGTATTATATTTCTGAAACAATTATCTACGACACGTACATATTCCTTTTATTATTATGACGCCGACAAAAACAACAAACAATCCAAAAACCAACCGTGAAGCTAAAGGCTATAGTGCCAACAAAGACAACTTCCCACAAAGAAAGGAGGGAAGAAGGGCTACCTAAGTATGGTTCCCAATCAGAGACAACGATAGACAACTGTCCCTGATTGAGAACCATTCCCGCCAAAACATAGAAATACAAAATCAAAGAAAAACTAAACATAGAATGCCCACCAGAAAAACCACACCCTGACGAAACCAAATAGAGACATTAAAAGGCTCTCTATGGTCAGGGCGTGACACCCGTGAGCCACCACTCCATCCAAGCTGTTACATAACACAGAAAAGTGCTTTTACATTTTCTTCTTGTAAGGCTCTGGAATATTTTAAACAATATCCAGACCTGCTGAAAAGCCTGTCTCAGCACAGACAGATTTGAGTTGGCAATCTGTCTAATCTGACTACTGAAGTCCTTTCTCTGGGTAACTTCAAAACGTATTTTTTCATTTTCTGCAACTTTTTATTAATATCTGGCTGCTGCCGAGTGTGCATGCAGCTCTGTCTCGGAAAACATGAGAAGGCAACAGGAGAGGAGAATGGCATTTAGAAGGGCCTGCAGTATTAATAGATGTTTTTGTCCTTGTGTACCCTGTAACTAAAGCCCAGCAACACTTTATAGTGGCAAGATCCCCAGAATAAGTATCAGAGTCCTGTAGACACAACAGTGCCAGCCACACCAGGCATTGGCTCCAGAATGGCCAAAGCAGTGCAAAGGCAGAAGCAGGAAGAGGGGAGCTTGAGACAATACTGGATCTGACGTAGAAATTCTAACACCCAGTTGAGAGTTCGTCTCCATCACTAATATAACATTGCATGGTATTCAGCTTTATTACGAGAAGCAAGCCTGTATGTCTATATTAATAGAAGCTAGCCTGTGTGTCTATATCAAGAGAAGCTAACCTGTGTGTCTATATTGAGAGAAGCTAGCCCGTGTGTCTATATTAAGAGAAGCTAGCCTGTGTGTCTATTTTGAGAGCAGCTAACCTGTGTGTCTATATTGAGAGAAGCTAGCCTGTGTGTCTATTTTGAGAGAAGCTAACCTGTGTGTCTATTTTGAGAGAAGCTAACCTGTGTGTCTATATTAAGAGAAGCTAGCCTGTGTGTCTATTTTGAGAGCAGCTAACCTGTGTGTCTATTTTGAGAGAAGCTAACCTGTGTGTCTATATTAAGAGAAGCTAGCCTGTGTGTCTATATTGAGAGAAGCTAGCCTGTGTGTCTATATTGAGAGAAGCAAGCCTGTGTGTTTATATTTTGAGAGAAGCTTGCCTGTGTGTCTATATTAAGAGAAGCTAGCCTGTGTGTCTATTTTGAGAGCAGCTAACCTGTGTGTCTATTTTGAGAGAAGCTAACCTGTGTGTCTATATTAAGAGAAGCTAGCCTGTGTGTCTATATTGAGAGAAGCTAGCCTGTGTGTCTATATTGAGAGAAGCTAGCCTGTGTGTCTATTTTGAGAGAAGCTAGCCTGTGTGTCTATATTTAAGAGAAGCTAGCCTGTGTGTCTATATTGAGAGAAGCTAGCCTGTGTGTCTATATTGAGAGAAGCTAGCCTGTGTGTTTATATTTTGAGAGAAGCTTGCCTGTGTGTCTATATTGAGAGAAGCTAGCCTGTGTGTCTATTTTGAGAGAAGCTAACCTGTGTGTCTATATTGAGAGAAGCAAGCCTGTGTGTCTATATTGAGAGAAGCTAGCCTCTGTGCTATATTAAAAGAAGCTAGCCTGTGTGTCTATATTTGAGAGAAGCTAGCCTGTGTGTCTATATTAATATTAAGAGAAGCCTGTGTGTCTGAGAGAAGCTGTGTGTCTATTTAATGAGAAGCTAGCCTGTGTGTCTATATTGAGAGAAGCCTGTGTGTCTATATTTAAGAGAAGCTAGCCTGTGTGTCTATATTTAAGAGAAGCTTGCCTGTGTGTCTATATTTGAGAGAATATTTAAGAGAAGCTTGTGTCTATATTTAGAGAAGCCTGTGTCTATATTGAGAGAAGCTAGCCTGTGTGTCTATTTTGAGAGAAGCTATCCTGTGTGTCTATATTGAGCTAGCCTGTGTTTCTATATTAAGAGAGCTAGCCTGTGTGTCTATTTTGAGAGAAGCTAACCTGTGTGTCTATATTAAGAGAAGCTAGCCTGTGTGTCTATATTTAGATATTAAGAGAAGCTAACCTTTGTGTCTATTTTGAGAGCCTGTGTGTCTATTTTGATAGAAGCTATCCTGTGTGTCTATATTAAGATAAGCTAACCTGTGTGTCTATATTGAGAGAAGCTAGCCTGTGTGTCTATTTTGAGAGAAGCTAACCTGTGTGTCTATATTGAGAGAAGCTAGCCTGTGTGTCTATATTAAGAGAAGCTAGCCTGTGTGTCTATATTAAGAAAGCTAGCCTGTGTGTCTATATTGAGAGAAGCTAGCCTGTGTGTCTATTTTGAGAGAAGCTAACCTGTGTGTCTATATTGAGAGAAGAGCCTGTGTGTCTATATTAAGAGAAGCTAGCCTGTGTGTCTATATTTGAGAGAAGCTAACCTGTGTGTCTATATTGAGAGAAGCTAACCTGTGTGTCTATATTGAGAGAAGCTAGCCTGTGTGTCTATATTAAGAGAAGCTAGCCTGTGTCTATATTAAGAGATGCTAGCCTGTGTGCCTATATTAAGAGAAGCTAGCCTGTGTGTCTATTTTGAGAGAAGCTAACCTGTGTGTCTATTTTGAGAGAAGCTAGCCTGTGTGTCTATATTAAGAGAAGCTAGCCTGTGTGTCTATATTTAAGAGAAGCTAGCCTGTGTGTCTATTTTGATAGAAGCTATCCTGTGTGTCTATATTAAGAGAAGCTAGCCTGTGTGTCTATATTAAGAGAAGCTAGCCTGTGTGTCTATATTGAGAGAAGCTAGCCTGTGTGTCTATTTTGAGCTATCCTGTGTGTCTATATTAAGACAAGCTAGCCTGTGTGTCTATATTAAGAGAAGCTAGCCTGTGTGTCTATATTTAGAAAGCTAACCTGTGTGTCTATTTTGATAGAAGCTATCCTGTGTGTCTATTTTGATAGAAGCTATCTGTGTGTCTATATTAAGAGAAGCTATATATTAAGAGAAGCTAGCCTGTGTGTCTATATTAAGAGAAGCTAGCCTGTGTGTCTATATTAAGAGAAGCTAACCTGTGTCTATTTTGATAGAAGCTAGCCTGTGTGACTATATTAAGGTAAAGCTAGCCTGTGTGTCTATTTTGAGAGAAGCTAACCTGTGTGTCTATATTAAGAGAAGCTAGCCTGTGTTTCTATATTAAGAGAAGCTAGCCTGTGTGTCTATATTGAGAGAAGCTAGCCTGTGTGTCTATTTTGAGAGAAGCTAACCTGTGTGTCTATATTAAGAGAAGCTAGCCTGTGTTTCTATATTAAGAGAAGCTTGCCTGTGTGTCTATTTTGATAGAAGCTATCCTGTGTGTCTATATTAAGAGAAGCTAGCCTGTGTGTCTATATTGAGAGAAGCTGGTCCTGTCTATATTAAGAATGAATGCTAACCTTTGTGTCTATTTTGAGAGAAGCTAGCCTGTGTGTCTATTTTGATAGAAGCTATCCTGTGTGTCTATATTAAGATAAGCTAACCTGTGTGTCTATATTGAGAGAAGCTAGCCTGTGTGTCTATTTTGAGAGAAGCTAACCTGTGTGTCTATATTGAGAGAATCTAAGCTAGCCTGTGTCTATATTAAGAGAAGCTAGCCTGTGTGTCTATATTGAGAGAATAGCCTGTGTGTCTATATTAAGAGAAGCTACCTGTGTGTCTATTTTGAGAGAATCTAACCTGTGTGTCTATATTGAGAGAAGCTAGCCTGTGTGTCTATATTAAGAGAAGCTAGCCTGTCTGTCTATATTTAGAGAAGCTATGTGTGTCTATATTGAGAGAAGCTAACCTGTGTGTCTATATTGAGAGAAGCTAGCCTGTGTGTCTATATTAAGAGAAGCTAGCCTGTGTGTCTATCTATGTGTGCCTATTTAAGAGAAGCTAGCCTGTGTGTCTATTTTGAGAGAAGCTAGCCTGTGTGTCTATATTTTGAGAGAAGCTAGCCTGTGTGTCTATATTAAGAGAAGCTAGCCTGTGTTATATTTATAGCCTGTGTGTCTATATTTAGAAAGCTAGCCTGTGTGTCTATTTTGATAGAAGCTATCCTGTGTGTCTATATTAAGAGAAGCTAGCCTGTGTGTCTATATTTAGAGAAGCCTGTGTGTCTATATTGAGAGAAGCTAAGTGTGTCTATTTTGAGTAACCTGTGTGTCTATATTAAGAGAAGCTAGCCTGTGTGTCTATATTAAGAGAAGCTAGCCTGTGTGTCTATATTTAGAGAAGCTAACCTGTGTGTCTATATTGAGAGAAGCTAGCCTGTGTGTCTATTTTGATAGAAGCTATCCTGTGTGTCTATATTAAGAGAAGCTATCCTGTGTGTCTATATTAAGAGAAGCCCTGTGTGTCTATATTGAGAGAAGCTAGCCTCTGTGTCTATATTAAAAGAAGCTAACCTCTGTGTCTATTTTGAGAGAAGCTAGCCTGTGTGTCTATTTTGATAGAAGCTATCCTGTGTGTCTATATTAAGATAAGCTAACCTGTGTGTCTATATTGAGAGAAGCTGGCCTGTGTGTCTATATTAATAGAAGCTAGCCTGTGTGTCTATATTGAGAGAAGCTAGCCTGTGTGTCTATATTTAAGAGAAGCTAGCCTGTGTGTCTATATTTAAGAGAAGCTTGCCTGTGTGTCTATTTTGAGAGAAGCTAACATGTGTGTCTATATTGAGAGAAGCTAGCCTGTGTGTCTATTTTGAGAGAAGCTAACCTGTGTTTCTATATTAAGAGAAGCTAGCCTGTGTTTCTATATTAAGAGAAGCTTGCCTGTGTGTCTATTTTGATATAAGCTATCCTGTGTGTCTATATTAAGAGAAGCTAGCCTGTGTGTCTATATTGAGAGAAGCTAGTCTCTGTGTCTATATTAAGAGAAGCTAACCTTTGTGTCTATTTTGAGAGAAGCTAGCCTGTGTGTCTATTTTGATAGAAGCTAGCCTGTGTGTCTATATTAAGATAAGCTAACCTGTGTGTCTATATTGAGAGAAGCTAGCCTGTGTGTCTATTTTGAGAGAAGCTAACCTGTGTGTCTATATTGAGAGAGAGCCTGTGTTTCTATATTAAGAGAAGCTAGCCTGTGTGTCTATATTGAGAGAAGCTAGCCTGTGTCTATATTAAGAGAAGCTAACCTGTGTGTCTATTTTGAGAGAAGCTAGCCTGTGTGTCTATATTGAAGAAGCTAGCCTGTGTGTCTATATTTGAGAGAAGCTAACCTGTGTGTCTATATTGAGAGAAGCTAGCCTGTGTGTCTATATTGATATTAAGAGAAGCTAGCCTGTGTGTCTATATTGAGAGAAGCTAGCCTGTGTGTCTATATTGAGAGAAGCTAGCCTGTGTGTCTATTTTGATAGAAGCTATCCTGTGTGTCTATATTAAGAGAAGCTAACCTGTGTGTCTATATTGAGAGAAGCTAGCCTGTGTGTCTATATTTAAGAGAAGCTAACCTGTGTGTCTATATTGATAGAAGCTAGCCTGTGTGTCTATATTAAGAGAAGCTAGCCTGTGTGTCTATTTTAGAGAAGCTAACCTGTGTGTCTATATTGAGAGAAGCTAGCCTGTGTGTCTATATTTGAGAGAAGCTAGCCTGTGTGTCTATATTAAGAGAAGCTAGCCTGTGTGTCTATATTAAGAGAAGCTAGCCTGTGTGTCTATATTTAGAGAAGCTAACCTGTTGTCTATATTGAAGCTAGCCTGTGTGTCTATTTTGATAGAAGCTATCCTGTGTGTCTATATTAAGAGAAGCTATCCTGTGTGTCTATATTAAGAGAAGCTAGCCTGTGTGTCTATATTGAGAGAAGCTAGCCTCTGTGTCTATATTAAAAGAAGCTAACCTCTGTGTCTATTTTGAGAGAAGCTAGCCTGTGTGTCTATTTTGATAGAAGCTATCCTGTGTGTCTATATTAAGATAAGCTAACCTGTGTGTCTATATTGAGAGAAGCTGGCCTGTGTGTCTATATTAATAGAAGCTAGCCTGTGTGTCTATATTGAGAGAAGCTAGCCTGTGTGTCTATATTTAAGAGAAGCTAGCCTGTGTGTCTATATTTAAGAGAAGCTTGCCTGTGTGTCTATTTTGAGAGAAGCTAACATGTGTGTCTATATTTAGAGAAGCTAGCCTGTGTGTCTATTTTGAGAGAAGCTAACCTGTGTTTCTATATTAAGAGAAGCTAGCCTGTGTTTCTATATTAAGAGAAGCTTGCCTGTGTGTCTATTTTGACATAAGCTATCCTGTGTGTCTATATTAAGAGAAGCTAGCCTGTGTGTCTATATTGAGAGAAGCTAGTCTCTGTGTCTATATTAAGAGAAGCTAACCTTTGTGTCTATTTTGAGAGAAGCTAGCCTGTGTGTCTATTTTGATAGAAGCTATCCTGTGTGTCTATATTAAGATAAGCTAACCTGTGTGTCTATATTGAGAGAAGCTAGCCTGTGTGTCTATTTTGAGAGAAGCTAACCTGTGTGTCTATATTGAGAGAAGCTAGCCTGTGTGTCTATATTAAGAGAAGCTAGCCTGTGTGTCTATATTGAGAGAAGCTAGCCTGTGTGTCTATATTAAGAGAAGCTAGCCTGTGTGTCTATTTTGAGAGAATCTAACCTGTGTGTCTATATTGAGAGAAGTTAGCCTGTGTGTCTATATTAAGAGAAGCTAGCCTGTGTGTCTATATTTAGAGAAGCTAACCTGTGTGTCTATATTGAGAGAAGCTAACCTGTGTGTCTATATTGAGAGAAGCTAGCCTGTGTGTCTATATTAAGAGAAGCTAGCCTGTGTGTCTATATTAAGAGATGCTAGCCTGTGTGCCTATATTAAGAGAAGCTAGCCTGTGTGTCTATTTTGAGAGAAGCTAACCTGTGTGTCTATTTTGAGAGAAGCTAGCCTGTGTGTCTATATTAAGAGAAGCTAGCCTGTGTGTCTATATTTAAGAGAAGCTAGCCTGTGTGTCTATTTTGATAGAAGCTATCCTGTGTGTCTATATTAAGAGAAGCTAGCCTGTGTGTCTATATTTAGAGAAGCTAACCTGTGTGTCTATATTGAGAGAAGCTAGCCTGTGTGTCTATTTTGAGAGAAGCTAACCTGTGTGTCTATATTAAGACAAGCTAGCCTGTGTGTCTATATTAAGAGAAGCTAGCCTGTGTGTCTATATTTAGAGAAGCTAACCTGTGTGTCTATATTGAGAGAAGCTAGCCTGTGTGTCTATTTTGATAGAAGCTATCCTGTGTGTCTATATTAAGAGAAGCTATCCTGTGTGTCTATATTAAGAGAAGCTAGCCTGTGTGTCTATATTGAGAGAAGCTAGCCTCTGTGTCTATATTAAAAGAAGCTAACCTCTGTGTCTATTTTGATAGAAGCTATCCTGTGTGTCTATATTAAGATAAGCTAACCTGTGTGTCTATATTGAGAGAAGCTGGCCTGTGTGTCTATATTAATAGAAGCTAGCCTGTGTGTCTATATTGAGAGAAGCTAGCCTGTGTGTCTATATTTAAGAGAAGCTAGCCTGTGTGTCTATATTTAAGAGAAGCTTGCCTGTGTGTCTATTTTGAGAGAAGCTAACATGTGTGTCTATATTGAGAGAAGCTAGCCTGTGTGTCTATTTTGAGAGAAGCTAACCTGTGTTTCTATATTAAGAGAAGCTAGCCTGTGTTTCTATATTAAGAGAAGCTTGCCTGTGTGTCTATTTTGACATAAGCTATCCTGTGTGTCTATATTAAGAGAAGCTAGCCTGTGTGTCTATATTGAGAGAAGCTAGTCTCTGTGTCTATATTAAGAGAAGCTAACCTTTGTGTCTATTTTGAGAGAAGCTAGCCTGTGTGTCTATTTTGATAGAAGCTATCCTGTGTGTCTATATTAAGATAAGCTAACCTGTGTGTCTATATTGAGAGAAGCTAGCCTGTGTGTCTATTTTGAGAGAAGCTAACCTGTGTGTCTATATTGAGAGAAGCTAGCCTGTGTGTCTATATCAAGAGAAGCTAACCTGTGTGTCTATATTGAGAGAAGCTAGCCCGTGTGTCTATATTAAGAGAAGCTAGCCTGTGTGTCTATTTTGAGAGAATCTAACCTGTGTGTCTATTTGAGAGAAGTTAACCTGTGTGTCTATATTAAGAGAAGCTAGCCTGTGTGTCTATTTTGAGAGAAGCTAACCTGTGTGTCTATATTGAGAGAAGCTAACCTGTGTGTCTATATTGAGAGAAGCTAGCCTGTGTGTCTATATTAAGAGAAGCTAGCCTGTGTGTCTATATTAAGAGATGCTAGCCTGTGTGCCTATATTAAGAGAAGCTAGCCTGTGTGTCTATTTTGAGAGAAGCTAACCTGTGTGTCTATTTTGAGAGAAGCTAGCCTGTGTGTCTATATTAAGAGAAGCTAGCCTGTGTGTCTATATTTAAGAGAAGCTAGCCTGTGTGTCTATTTTGATAGAAGCCCTGTGTGTCTATATTAAGAGAAGCTAGCCTGTGTGTCTATATTTAGAGAAGCTAACCTGTGTGTCTATATTGAGAGAAGCTAGCCTGTGTGTCTATTTTGAGAGAAGCTAACCTGTGTGTCTATATTAAGACAAGCTAGCCTGTGTGTCTATATTAAGAGAAGCTAGCCTGTGTGTCTATATTTAGAGAAGCTAACCTGTGTGTCTATATTGAGAGAAGCTAGCCTGTGTGTCTATTTTGATAGAAGCTATCCTGTGTGTCTATATTAAGAGAAGCTAGCCTGTGTGTCTATATTGAGAGAAGCTAGCCTGTGTGTCTATATTAAAGAAGCTAACCTCTGTGTCTATTTTGAAAGAAGCTAGCCTGTGTGTCTATTTTGATAGAAGCTATCCTGTGTGTCTATATTAAGATAAGCTAACCTGTGTGTCTATATTGAGAGAAGCTGGCCTGTGTGTCTATATTAATAGAAGCTAGCCTGTGTGTCTATATTGAGAGAAGCTAGCCTGTGTGTCTATATTTAAGAGAAGCTAGCCTGTGTGTCTATATTTAAGAGAAGCTTGCCTGTGTGTCTATTTTGAGAGAAGCTAACATGTGTGTCTATATTGAGAGAAGCTAGCCTGTGTGTCTATTTTGAGAGAAGCTAACCTGTGTTTCTATATTAAGAGAAGCTAGCCTGTGTTTCTATATTAAGAGAAGCTTGCCTGTGTGTCTATTTTGACATAAGCTATCCTGTGTGTCTATATTAAGAGAAGCTAGCCTGTGTGTCTATATTGAGAGAAGCTAGTCTCTGTGTCTATATTAAGAGAAGCTAACCTTTGTGTCTATTTTGAGAGAAGCTAGCCTGTGTGTCTATTTTGATAGAAGCTATCCTGTGTGTCTATATTAAGATAAGCTAACCTGTGTGTCTATATTGAGAGAAGCTAGCCTGTGTGTCTATTTTGAGAGAAGCTAACCTGTGTGTCTATATTGAGAGAAGCTAGCCTGTGTGTCTATATTAAGAGAAGCTAGCCTGTGTGTCTATATTGAGAGAAGCTAGCCTGTGTGTCTATATTAAGAGAAGCTAGCCTGTGTGTCTATTTTGAGAGAATCTAACCTGTGTGTCTATATTGAGAGAAGTTAGCCTGTGTGTCTATATTAAGAGAAGCTAGCCTGAGAAGCTAGCCTGTGTGTCTATATTGAGAGAAGCTAACCTGTGTGTCTATATTGAGAGAAGCTAACCTGTGTGTCTATTTTGAGAGAAGCTAACCTGTGTGTCTATATTAAGAGAAGCTAGCCTGTGTGTCTATATTAAGAGAAGCTAGCCTGTGTGTCTATATTAAGAGAAGCTAGCCTGTGTGTCTATTTTGAGAGAAGCTAGCCTGTGTGTCTATATTAAGAGAAGCTAGCCTGTGTGTCTATATTGAGAGAAGCTAGCCTGTGTGTCTATATTTAAGAGAAGCTAGCCTGTGTGTCTATTTTGATAGAAGCTATCCTGTGTGTCTATATTAAGAGAAGCTAGCCTGTGTGTCTATATTTAGAGAAGCTAACCTGTGTGTCTATATTGAGAGAAGCTAGCCTGTGTGTCTATTTTGAGAGAAGCTAACCTGTGTGTCTATATTAAGAGAAGCTAGCCTGTGTGTCTATATTAAGAGAAGCTAGCCTGTGTGTCTATATTTAGAGAAGCTAACCTGTGTGTCTATATTGAGAGAAGCTAGCCTGTGTGTCTATTTTGATAGAAGCTATCCTGTGTGTCTATATTAAGAGAAGCTATCCTGTGTGTCTATATTAAGAGAAGCTAGCCTGTGTGTCTATATTGAGAGAAGCTAGCCTCTGTGTCTATATTAAAAGAAGCTAACCTCTGTGTCTATTTTGAGAGAAGCTAGCCTGTGTGTCTATTTTGATAGAAGCTATCCTGTGTGTCTATATTAAGATAAGCTAACCTGTGTGTCTATATTGAGAGAAGCTGGCCTGTGTGTCTATATTAATAGAAGCTAGCCTGTGTGTCTATATTGAGAGAAGCTAGCCTGTGTGTCTATATTTAAGAGAAGCTAGCCTGTGTGTCTATATTTAAGAGAAGCTTGCCTGTGTGTCTATTTTGAGAGAAGCTAACATGTGTGTCTATATTGAGAGAAGCTAGCCTGTGTGTCTATTTTGAGAGAAGCTAACCTGTGTTTCTATATTAAGAGAAGCTAGCCTGTGTTTCTATATTAAGAGAAGCTTGCCTGTGTGTCTATTTTGATATAAGCTATCCTGTGTGTCTATATTAAGAGAAGCTAGCCTGTGTGTCTATATTGAGAGAAGCTAGTCTCTGTGTCTATATTAAGAGAAGCTAACCTTTGTGTCTATTTTGAGAGAAGCTAGCTTGTGTGTCTATTTTGATAGAAGCTATCCTGTGTGTCTATATTAAGATAAGCTAACCTGTGTGTATATATTGAGAGAAGCTAGCCTGTGTGTCTATTTTGAGAGAAGCTAACCTGTGTGTCTATATTGAGAGAAGCTAGCCTGTGTTTCTATATTAAGAGAAGCTAGCCTGTGTGTCTATATTGAGAGAAGCTAGTCTCTGTGTCTATATTAAGAGAAGCTAACCTTTGTGTCTATTTTGAGAGAAGCTAGCCTGTGTGTCTATTTTGATAGAAGCTATCCTGTGTGTCTATATTGAGAGAAGCTAACCTGTGTGTCTATATTGAGAGAAGCTAACCTGTGTGTCTATATTAAGAGAAGCTAGCCTGTGTGTCTATATTAAGAGATGCTAGCCTGTGTGCCTATATTAAGAGAAGCTAGCCTGTGTGTCTATTTTGAGAGAAGCTAACCTGTGTGTCTATTTTGAGAGAAGCTAGCCTGTGTGTCTATATTTGAGAGAAGCTAGCCTGTGTGTCTATATTTAAGAGAAGCTAGCCTGTGTGTCTATTTTGATAGAAGCTAGCCTGTGTGTCTATATTGAGAGAAGCTAGCCTGTGTGTCTATTTTGAGAGAAGCTAACCTGTGTGTCTATATTGAGAGAAGCTAGCCTGTGTGTCTATTTTGAGAGAAGCTAACCTGTGTGTCTATATTAAGAGAAGCTAGCCTGTGTGTCTATATTAAGAGAAGCTAGCCTGTGTGTCTATATTTAGAGAAGCTAACCTGTGTGTCTATATTGAGAGAAGCTAGCCTGTGTGTCTATTTTGATAGAAGCTATCCTGTGTGTCTATATTAAGAGAAGCTATCCTGTGTGTCTATATTAAGAGAAGCTAGCCTGTGTGTCTATATTGAGAGAAGCTAGCCTCTGTGTCTATATTAAAAGAAGCTAACCTCTGTGTCTATTTTGAGAGAAGCTAGCCTGTGTGTCTATTTTGATAGAAGCTATCCTGTGTGTCTATATTAAGATAAGCTAACCTGTGTGTCTATATTGAGAGAAGCTGGCCTGTGTGTCTATATTAATAGAAGCTAGCCTGTGTGTCTATATTGAGAGAAGCTAGCCTGTGTGTCTATATTTAAGAGAAGCTAGCCTGTGTGTCTATATTTAAGAGAAGCTTGCCTGTGTGTCTATTTTGAGAGAAGCTAACATGTGTGTCTATATTGAGAGAAGCTAGCCTGTGTGTCTATTTTGAGAGAAGCTAACCTGTGTTTCTATATTAAGAGAAGCTAGCCTGTGTTTCTATATTAAGAGAAGCTTGCCTGTGTGTCTATTTTGACATAAGCTATCCTGTGTGTCTATATTAAGAGAAGCTAGCCTGTGTGTCTATATTGAGAGAAGCTAGTCTCTGTGTCTATATTAAGAGAAGCTAACCTTTGTGTCTATTTTGAGAGAAGCTAGCCTGTGTGTCTATTTTGATAGAAGCTATCCTGTGTGTCTATATTAAGATAAGCTAACCTGTGTGTCTATATTGAGAGAAGCTAGCCTGTGTGTCTATTTTGAGAGAAGCTAACCTGTGTGTCTATATTGAGAGAAGCTAGCCTGTGTGTCTATATTAAGAGAAGCTAGCCTGTGTGTCTATATTGAGAGAAGCTAGCCTGTGTGTCTATATTAAGAGAAGCTAGCCTGTGTGTCTATTTTGAGAGAATCTAACCTGTGTGTCTATATTGAGAGAAGTTAGCCTGTGTGTCTATATTAAGAGAAGCTAGCCTGTGTGTCTATATTTAGAGAAGCTAACCTGTGTGTCTATATTGAGAGAAGCTAACCTGTGTGTCTATATTGAGAGAAGCTAGCCTGTGTGTCTATATTAAGAGAAGCTAGCCTGTGTGTCTATATTAAGAGATGCTAGCCTGTGTGCCTATATTAAGAGAAGCTAGCCTGTGTGTCTATTTTGAGAGAAGCTAACCTGTGTGTCTATTTTGAGAGAAGCTAGCCTGTGTGTCTATATTAAGAGAAGCTAGCCTGTGTGTCTATATTGAGAGAAGCTAGCCTGTGTGTCTATATTTAAGAGAAGCTAGCCTGTGTGTCTATTTTGATAGAAGCTATCCTGTGTGTCTATTTTGAGAGAAGCTAACCTGTGTGTCTATATTAAGAGAAGCTAGCCTGTGTGTCTATATTAAGAGAAGCTAGCCTGTGTGTCTATATTTAGAGAAGCTAACCTGTGTGTCTATATTGAGAGAAGCTAGCCTGTGTGTCTATTTTGATTTTGATATTAAGAGAAGCTATCCTGTGTGTCTATATTAAGAGAAGCTAGCCTGTGTGTCTATATTGAGAGAAGCTAGCCTCTGTGTCTATATTAAAAGAAGCTAACCTCTGTGTCTATTTTGAGAGAAGCTAGCCTGTGTGTCTATTTTGATAGAAGCTATCCTGTGTGTCTATATTAAGATAAGCTAACCTGTGTGTCTATATTGAGAGAAGCTGGCCTGTGTGTCTATATTAATAGAAGCTAGCCTGTGTGTCTATATTGAGAGAAGCTAGCCTGTGTGTCTATATTTAAGAGAAGCTAGCCTGTGTGTCTATATTTAAGAGAAGCTTGCCTGTGTGTCTATTTTGAGAGAAGCTAACATGTGTGTCTATATTGAGAGAAGCTAGCCTGTGTGTCTATTTTGAGAGAAGCTAACCTGTGTTTCTATATTAAGAGAAGCTAGCCTGTGTTTCTATATTAAGAGAAGCTTGCCTGTGTGTCTATTTTGATATAAGCTATCCTGTGTGTCTATATTAAGAGAAGCTAGCCTGTGTGTCTATATTGAGAGAAGCTAGTCCTGTGTCTATATTAAGAGAAGCTAACCTTTGTGTCTATTTTGAGAGAAGCTAGCCTGTGTGTCTATTTTGATAGAAGCTATCCTGTGTGTCTATATTAAGATAAGCTAACCTGTGTGTATATATTGAGAGAAGCTAGCCTGTGTGTCTATTTTGAGAGAAGCTAACCTGTGTGTCTATATTGAGAGAAGCTAGCCTGTGTTTCTATATTAAGAGAAGCTAGCCTGTGTGTCTATATTGAGAGAAGCTAGTCTCTGTGTCTATATTAAGAGAAGCTAACCTTTGTGTCTATTTTGAGAGAAGCTAGCCTGTGTGTCTATTTTGATAGAAGCTATCCTGTGTGTCTATATTAAGATAAGCTAACCTGTGTGTCTATATTAAGAGAAGCTAGCCTGTGTTTCTATTTTGAGAGAAGCTAACCTGTGTGTCTATATTGAGAGAAGCTAGCCTGTGTGTCTATATTAAGAGAAGCTAACCTTTGTGTCTATTTTGAGAGAAGCTAGCCTGTGTGTCTATTTTGATAGAAGCTATCCTCTGTGTCTATATTAAGAGAAGCTAGCCTGTGTGTCTATATTAAGAGAAGCTAGCCTGTGTGTCTATATTAAGAGAAGCTAGCCTGTGTGTCTATATTAAGAGAAGCTAGCCTGTGTGTCTATATTGAGAGAAGCTAGCCTGTGTGTCTATTTTGAGAGAAGCTAACCTGTGTGTCTATATTGAGAGAAGCTAGCCTGTGTGTCTATATTAAGAGAAGCTAACCTTTGTGTCTATTTTGAGAGAAGCTTGCCTGTGTGTCTATTTTGATAGAAGCTATCCTGTGTGTCTATATTAAGAGAAGCTAGCCTGTGTGTCTATTTTTAGAGAAGCTAACCTGTGTGTCTATATTGAGAGAAGCTAGCCTGTGTGTCTATTTTGATAGAAGCTATCCTGTGTGTCTATATTAAGATAAGCTAATCTGTGTGTCTATATTGAGAGAAGCTAGCCTGTGTGTCTATATTTAGAGAAGCTAACCTGTGTGTCTATATTGAGAGAAGCTAGCCTGTGTGTCTATTTTGAGAGAAGCTAACCTGTGTGTCTATATTAAGAGAAGCTAGCCTGTGTGTCTATATTAAGAGAAGCTAGCCTGTGTGTCTATATTTAGAGAAGCTAACCTGTGTGTCTATATTGAGAGAAGCTAGCCTGTGTGTCTATTTTGATAGAAGCTATCCTGTGTGTCTATATTTGAGAGAAGCTATCCTGTGTGTCTATATTAAGAGAAGCTAGCCTGTGTGTCTATATTGAGAGAAGCTAGCCTCTGTGTCTATATTAAAGAAGCTAACCTCTGTGTCTATTTTGAGAGAAGCTAGCCTGTGTGTCTATTTTGATAGAAGCTATCCTGTGTGTCTATATTAAGATAAGCTAACCTGTGTGTCTATATTGAGAGAAGCTGGCCTGTGTGTCTATATTAATAGAAGCTAGCCTGTGTGTCTATATTGAGAGAAGCTAGCCTGTGTGTCTATATTTAAGAGAAGCTAGCCTGTGTGTCTATATTTAAGAGAAGCTTGCCTGTGTGTCTATTTTGAGAGAAGCTAACATGTGTGTCTATATTGAGAGAAGCTAGCCTGTGTGTCTATTTTGAGAGAAGCTAACCTGTGTTTCTATATTAAGAGAAGCTAGCCTGTGTTTCTATATTAAGAGAAGCTTGCCTGTGTGTCTATTTTGATATAAGCTATCCTGTGTGTCTATATTAAGAGAAGCTAGCCTGTGTGTCTATATTGAGAGAAGCTAGTCTCTGTGTCTATATTAAGAGAAGCTAACCTTTGTGTCTATTTTGAGAGAAGCTAGCCTGTGTGTCTATTTTGATAGAAGCTATCCTGTGTGTCTATATTAAGATAAGCTAACCTGTGTGTATATATTGAGAGAAGCTAGCCTGTGTGTCTGTTTTGAGAGAAGCTAACCTGTGTGTCTATATTGAGAGAAGCTAGCCTGTGTTTCTATATTAAGAGAAGCTAGCCTGTGTGTCTATATTGAGAGAAGCTAGTCTCTGTGTCTATATTAAGAGAAGCTAACCTTTGTGTCTATTTTGAGAGAAGCTAGCCTGTGTGTCTATTTTGATAGAAGCTATCCTGTGTGTCTATATTAAGATAAGCTAACCTGTGTGTCTATATTAAGAGAAGCTAGCCTGTGTTTCTATTTTGAGAGAAGCTAACCTGTGTGTCTATATTGAGAGAAGCTAGCCTGTGTGTCTATATTAAGAGAAGCTAACCTTTGTGTCTATTTTGAGAGAAGCTAGCCTGTGTGTCTATTTTGATAGAAGCTATCCTCTGTGTCTATATTAAGAGAAGCTAGCCTGTGTGTCTATATTAAGAGAAGCTAGCCTGTGTGTCTATATTAAGAGAAGCTAGCCTGTGTGTCTATTTTAAGATAAGCTAACCTGTGTGTCTATATTGAGAGAAGCTAGCCTGTGTGTCTATTTTGAGAGAAGCTAACCTGTGTGTCTATATTGAGAGAAGCTAGCCTGTGTGTCTATATTAAGAGAAGCTAACCTTTGTGTCTATTTTGAGAGAAGCTTGCCTGTGTGTCTATTTTGATAGAAGCTATCCTGTGTGTCTATATTAAGAGAAGCTAGCCTGTGTGTCTATTTTTAGAGAAGCTAACCTGTGTGTCTATATTGAGAGAAGCTAGCCTGTGTGTCTATTTTGATAGAAGCTATCCTGTGTGTCTATATTAAGATAAGCTAATCTGTGTGTCTATATTGAGAGAAGCTAGCCTGTGTGTCTATTTTGAGAGAAGCTAACCTGTGTGTCTATATTGAGAGAAGCTAGCCTGTGTGTCTATATTAAGAGAAGCTAGCCTGTGTGTCTATATTGAGAGAAACTAGCCTGTGTGTCTATATTTAAGAGAAGCTAGCCTGTGTGTCTATTTTGAGAGAAGCTAACCTGTGTGTCTATATTGAGAGAAGCTAGCCTGTGTGTCTATATTAAGAGAAGCTAGCCTGTGTGTCTATATTGAGAGAAGCTAGCCTGTGTGTCTATATTTAAGAGAAGCTAGCCTGTGTGTCTATTTTGAGAGAAGCTAACCTGTGTGTCTATATTGAGAGAAGCTAACCTGTGTGTCTTTATTAAGAGAAGCTAGCCTGTGTGTCTATTTTGAGAGAAGCTAACCTGTGTGTCTATATTAAGAGAAGCTAGCCTGTGTGTCTATATTAAGAGAAGCTAGCCTTTGTGTCTATATTGAGAGAAGCTAGCCTGTGTGTCTATTTTGAGAGAAGCTAACCTGTGTGTCTATATTGAGAGAAGCGAGCCTGTGTGTCTATTTTGATAGAAGCTATCCTGTGTGTCTATATTAAGAGAAGCTAGCCTGTGTTTCTATATTTGACCTGTGTGTCTATATTGAGAGAGCCTGTGTGTCTATTTTGATAGAAGCTATCTGTGTGTCTATATTAAGAGAAGCTAGCCTGTGTGTCTATTTTGAGAGAAGCTAACCTGTGTGTCTATATTAAGAGAAGCTAGCCTGTGTGTCTATTTTGAGAGAAGCTAGCCTGTGTGTCTATATTAAGAGAAGCTAGCCTGTGTGTCTATATTAAGAGAAGCTAGCCTGTGTGTCTATTTTGATAGAAGCTATCCTGTGTGTCTATATTAAGAGAAGCTAGCCTGTGTGTCTATATTAAGAGAAGCTAGCCTGTGTGTCTATATTAAGTTAAGCTAACCTGTGTGTCTATATTGAGAGAAGCTAGCCTGTGTGTCTATTTTGATAGAAAGCTAGCCTGTGTGTCTATATTAAGAGAAGCTAACCTGTGTGCCTATATTAAGAGAAGCTAGCCTGTGTGTCTATTTTGATAGAAGCTATCCTGTGTGTCTATATTAAGAGAAGCTAGCCTGTGTGTCTATATTAGAGAAGCTAACCTGTGTGTCTATATTAAGAGAAGCTAGCCTGTGTTTCTATATTAAGAGAAGCTTGCCTGTGTGTCTATTTTGATAGAAGCTATCCTGTGTGTCTATATTAAGAGAAGCTAGCCTGTGTGTCTATATTGAGAGAAGCTAGCCTGTGTGTCTATATTAAGAGAAGCTAACCTGTGTGTCTATATTGAGAGAAGCTAGCCTGTGTCTATTTTGAGAGAAGCTAACCTGTGTGTCTATATTAAGAGAAGCTAGCCTGTGTGTCTATATTAAGAGAAGCTAGCCTGTGTGTCTATATTAAGAGAAGCTAACCTGTGTGTCTATATTGATAGAGAAGCTAGCCTGTGTGGCTATATTAAGAGAAGCTAGCCTGTGTGTCTATATTGAAAGCTAGCCTCTGTGTCTATATTAACAGAAGCTAACCTTTGTGTCTATTTTGAGAGAAGCTAGCCTGTGTGTCTATTTTGATAGAAGCTATCCTGTGTGTCTATATTAAGATAAGCTAACCTGTGTTCTATATTGAGAGAAGCTGGCCTGTGTGTCTATATTAAGAGAAGCTAGCCTGTGTGTCTATATTGAGAGAAGCTAGCCTGTGTGTCTATATTTGAGAGAAGCTAGCCTGTGTGTCTATATTTAAGAGAAGCTTGCCTGTGTGTCTGTTTTGAGAGAAGCTAACCTGTGTGTCTATATTGAGAGAAGCTAACCTGTGTGTCTATATTGAGAGAAGCTAGCCTGTGTGTCTATTTTGATAGAAGCTATCCTGTGGGTCTATATTAAGATAAGCTAACCTGTGTGTCTATATTGATAGAAGCTACCCTGTGTGTCTATATTGAGAGAAGCTAGCCTGTGTGTCTATATTAAGAGAAGCTAGCCTGTGTGTCTATATTAAGAGATGCTAGCCTGTGTGCCTATATTAAGAGAAGCTAGCCTGTGTGCCTATTTTGATAGAAGCTATCCTGTGTGTCTATATTAAGAGAAGCTAGCCTGTGTGTCTATATTTAGAGAAGCTAACCTGTGTGTCTATATTGAGAGAAGCTAGCCTGTGTGTCTATTTTGATAGAAGCTATCCTGTGTGTCTATATTAAGAGAAGCTAGCCTGTGTTTCTATTTTGAGAGAAGCTAACCTGTGTGTCTATATTGAGAGAAGCTAGCCTGTGTGCTATATTAAGAGAAGCTTGCCTGTGTGTCTATTTTGATAGAAGCTATCCTGTGTGTCTATATTAAGAGAAGCTAGCCTGTGTGTCTATATTGAGAGAAGCTAGCCTGTGTGTCTATATTAAGAGAAGCTAACCTTTGTGTCTATTTTGATAGAAGCTATCCTGTGTGTCTATATTAAAAGAAGCTAGCCTGTGTGTCTATATTAAGAGAAGCTAGCCTGTGTGTCTATATTAAGGTAAGCTAACCTGTGTGTCTATATTGAGAGAAGCTAGCCTGTGTGTCTATTTTGATAGAAGCTATCCTGTGTGTCTATATTAAGAGAAGCTAGCCTGTGTGTCTATATTAAGAGAAGCTAGCCTGTGTGTCTATATTAAGGTAAGCTAACCTGTGTGTCTATATTAAGAGAAGCTAGCCTGTGTGTCTATATTAAGAGAAGCTAGCCTGTGTGTCTATATTAAGGTAAGCTAACCTGTGTGTCTATATTGAGAGAAGCTAGCCTCTGTGTCTATTTTGAGAGAAGCTAACCTGTGTGTCTATATTAAGAGAAGCTAGCCTGTGTTTCTATATTAAGAGAAGCTTGCCTGTGTGTCTATTTTGATAGAAGCTATCCTGTGTGTCTATATTAAGAGAAGCTAGCCTGTGTGGCTATATTGAGAGAAGCTAGCCTCTGTGTCTATATTAACAGAAGCTAACCGTTGTGTCTATTTTGAGAGAAGCTAGCCTGTGTGTCTATTTTGATAGAAGCTATCCTGTGTGTCTATATTAAGATAAGCTAACCTGTGATTCTATATTGAGAGAAGCTGGCCTGTGTGTCTATATTAAGAGAAGCTAGCCTGTGTGTCTATATTGAGAGAAGCTAGCCTGTGTGTCTATATTTAAGAGAAGCTAGCGTGTGTGTCTATATTTAAGAGAAGCTTGCCTGTGTGTCTGTTTTGAGAGAAGCTAACCTGTGTGTCTATATTGAGAGAAGCTAACCTGTGTGTCTATATTGAGAGAAGCTAGCCTGTGTGTCTATGTTGATAGAAGCTATCCTGTGGGTCTATATTAAGATAAGCTAACCTGTGTGTCTATATTGATAGAAGCTACCCTGTGTGTCTATATTGAGAGAAGCTAGCCTGTGTGTCTATATTAAGAGAAGCTAGCCTGTGTGTCTATATTAAGAGATGCTAGCCTGTGTGCCTATATTAAGATAAGCTAGCCTGTGTGCCTATTTTGATAGAAGCTATCCTGTGTGTCTATATTAAGAGAAGCTAGCCTGTGTGTCTATATTTAGAGAAGCTAACCTGTGTGTCTATATTGAGAGAAGCGAGCATGTGTGCCTATATTGATAGAAGCTATCCTGTGTGTCTATATTAAAAGAAGCTAGCCTGTGTGTCTATTTTGATAGAAGCTATCCCGTGTGTCTATATTAAGAGAAGCTAGCCTGTGTGTCTATATTGAGAGAAGCTAGCCTGTGTGTCTATATTAAGAGAAGCTAACCTTTGTGTCTATTTTGAGAGAAGCTAGCCTGTGTGTCTATTTTGATAGAAGCTATCCTGTGTGTCTATATTAAAAGAAGCTAGCCTGTGTGTCTATATTAAGAGAAGCTAGCCTGTGTGTCTATATTAAGGTAAGCTAACCTGTGTGTCTATATTGAGAGAAGCTAGCCTGTGTGTCTATTTTGATAGAAGCTATCCTGTGTGTCTATATTAAGAGAAGCTAGCCTGTGTTTCTATATTAAGAGAAGCTAGCCTGTGTGTCTATATTAAGGTAAGCTAACCTGTGTGTCTATATTGAGAGAAGCTAGCCTGTGTGTCTATTTTGAGAGAAGCTAACCTGTGTGTCTATAATAAGATAAGCTAGCCTGTGTTTCTATATTAAGAGAAGCTTGCCTGTGTGTCTATTTTGATAGAAGCTATCCTGTGTGTCTATATTAAGAGAAGCTAGCCTGTGTGTCTATATTGAGAGAAGCTAGCCTCTGTGTCTATATTAAGAGAAGCTAACCTGTGTGTCTATATTGAGAGAAGCTAGCCTCTGTGTCTATTTTGAGAGAAGCTAACCTGTGTGTCTATATTAAGAGAAGCTAGCCTGTGTTTCTATATTAAGAGAAGCTTGCCTGTGTGTCTATTTTGATAGAAGCTATCCTGTGTGTCTATATTAAGAGAAGCTAGCCTGTGTGGCTATATTGAGAGAAGCTAGCCTCTGTGTCTATATTAACAGAAGCTAACCTTTGTGTCTATTTTGAGAGAAGCTAGCCTGTGTGTCTATTTTGATAGAAGCTATCCTGTGTGTCTATATTAAGATAAGCTAACCTGTGATTCTATATTGAGAGAAGCTGGCCTGTGTGTCTATATTAAGAGAAGCTAGCCTGTGTGTCTATATTGAGAGAAGCTAACCTGTGTGTCTATATTTAAGAGAAGCTAGCGTGTGTGTCTATATTTAAGAGAAGCTTGCCTGTGTGTCTGTTTTGAGAGAAGCTAACCTGTGTGTCTATATTGAGAGAAGCTAACCTGTGTGTCTATATTGAGAGAAGCTAGCCTGTGTGTCTATTTTGATAGAAGCTATCCTGTGGGTCTATATTAAGATAAGCTAACCTGTGTGTCTATATTGATAGAAGCTACCCTGTGTGTCTATATTGAGAGAAGCTAGCCTGTGTGTCTATATTAAGAGAAGCTAGCCTGTGTGTCTATATTAAGAGATGCTAGCCTGTGTGCCTATATTAAGAGAAGCTAGCCTGTGTGCCTATTTTGATAGAAGCTATCCTGTGTGTCTATATTAAGAGAAGCTAGCCTGTGTGTCTATATTTAGAGAAGCTAACCTGTGTGTCTATATTGAGAGAAGCGAGCCTGTGTGTCTATTTTGATAGAAGCTATCCTGTGTGTCTATATTAAGAGAAGCTAGCCCGTGTTTCTATTTTGAGAGAAGCTAACCTGTGTGTCTATATTGAGAGAAGCTAGCCTGTGTGCCTATATTAAGAGAAGCTTGCCTGTGTGTCTATTTTGATAGAAGCTATCCTGTGTGTCTATATTAAGAGAAGCTAGCCTGTGTGTCTATATTGAGAGAAGCTAGCCTGTGTGTCTATATTAAGAGAAGCTAACCTTTGTGTCTATTTTGATAGAAGCTATCCTGTGTGTCTATATTAAAAGAAGCTAGCCTGTGTGTCTATATTAAGAGAAGCTAGCCTGTGTGTCTATATTAAGGTAAGCTAACCTGTGTGTCTATATTGAGAGAAGCTAGCCTGTGTGTCTATTTTGATAGAAGCTATCCTGTGTGTCTATATTAAGAGAAGCTAGCCTGTGTGTCTATATTAAGAGAAGCTAGCCTGTGTGTCTATATTAAGGTAAGCTAACCTGTGTGTCTATATTGAGAGAAGCTAGCCTGTGTGTCTATTTTGAGAGAAGCTAACCTGTGTGTCTATAATAAGAGAAGCTATCCTGTGTGTCTATATTAAGAGAAGCGAGCCTGTGTGTCTATATTGAGAGAAGCTAGCCTCTGTGTCTATATTAAGAGAAGCTAACCTTTGTGTCTATTTTGAGAGAAGCTAGCCTCTGTGTCTATTTTGATAGAAGCTAGCCTCTGTGTCTATATTAAGATAAGGTAACCTGTGTGTCTATATTGAGAGAAGCTGGCCTGTGTGTCTATATTAAGAGAAGCTAGCCTGTGTGTCTATATTGAGAGAAGCTAGCCTGTGTGTCTATATTAAGGTAAGCTAACCTGTGTGTCTATATTGAGAGAAGCTAGCCTGTGTGTCTATTTTGATAGAAGCTATCCTGTGTGTCTATATTAAGAGAAGCTAGCCTGTGTTTCTATATTAAGAGAAGCTAGCCTGTGTGTCTATATTAAGGTAAGCTAACCTGTGTGTCTATATTGAGAGAAGCTAGCCTGTGTGTCTATTTTGAGAGAAGCTAACCTGTGTGTCTATAATAAGATAAGCTAGCCTGTGTTTCTATATTAAGAGAAGCTTGCCTGTGTGTCTATTTTGATAGAAGCTATCCTGTGTGTCTATATTAAGAGAAGCTAGCCTGTGTGTCTATATTGAGAGAAGCTAGCCTCTGTGTCTATATTAAGAGAAGCTAACCTGTGTGTCTATATTGAGAGAAGCTAGCCTCTGTGTCTATTTTGAGAGAAGCTAACCTGTGTGTCTATATTAAGAGAAGCTAGCCTGTGTTTCTATATTAAGAGAAGCTTGCCTGTGTGTCTATTTTGATAGAAGCTATCCTGTGTGTCTATATTAAGAGAAGCTAGCCTGTGTGGCTATATTGAGAGAAGCTAGCCTCTGTGTCTATATTAACAGAAGCTAACCTTTGTGTCTATTTTGAGAGAAGCTAGCCTGTGTGTCTATTTTGATAGAAGCTATCCTGTGTGTCTATATTAAGATAAGCTAACCTGTGATTCTATATTGAGAGAAGCTGGCCTGTGTGTCTATATTAAGAGAAGCTAGCCTGTGTGTCTATATTGAGAGAAGCTAACCTGTGTGTCTATATTTAAGAGAAGCTAGCGTGTGTGTCTATATTTAAGAGAAGCTTGCCTGTGTGTCTGTTTTGAGAGAAGCTAACCTGTGTGTCTATATTGAGAGAAGCTAACCTGTGTGTCTATATTGAGAGAAGCTAGCCTGTGTGTCTATTTTGATAGAAGCTATCCTGTGGGTCTATATTAAGATAAGCTAACCTGTGTGTCTATATTGATAGAAGCTACCCTGTGTGTCTATATTGAGAGAAGCTAGCCTGTGTGTCTATATTAAGAGAAGCTAGCCTGTGTGTCTATATTAAGAGATGCTAGCCTGTGTGCCTATATTAAGAGAAGCTAGCCTGTGTGCCTATTTTGATAGAAGCTATCCTGTGTGTCTATATTAAGAGAAGCTAGCCTGTGTGTCTATATTTAGAGAAGCTAACCTGTGTGTCTATATTGAGAGAAGCGAGCCTGTGTGTCTATTTTGATAGAAGCTATCCTGTGTGTCTATATTAAGAGAAGCTAGCCCGTGTTTCTATTTTGAGAGAAGCTAACCTGTGTGTCTATATTGAGAGAAGCTAGCCTGTGTGCCTATATTAAGAGAAGCTTGCCTGTGTGTCTATTTTGATAGAAGCTATCCTGTGTGTCTATATTAAGAGAAGCTAGCCTGTGTGTCTATATTGAGAGAAGCTAGCCTGTGTGTCTATATTAAGAGAAGCTAACCTTTGTGTCTATTTTGATAGAAGCTATCCTGTGTGTCTATATTAAAAGAAGCTAGCCTGTGTGTCTATATTAAGAGAAGCTAGCCTGTGTGTCTATATTAAGGTAAGCTAACCTGTGTGTCTATATTGAGAGAAGCTAGCCTGTGTGTCTATTTTGATAGAAGCTATCCTGTGTGTCTATATTAAGAGAAGCTAGCCTGTGTGTCTATATTAAGAGAAGCTAGCCTGTGTGTCTATATTAAGGTAAGCTAACCTGTGTGTCTATATTGAGAGAAGCTAGCCTGTGTGTCTATTTTGAGAGAAGCTAACCTGTGTGTCTATAATAAGAGAAGCTATCCTGTGTGTCTATATTAAGAGAAGCGAGCCTGTGTGTCTATATTGAGAGAAGCTAGCCTCTGTGTCTATATTAAGAGAAGCTAACCTTTGTGTCTATTTTGAGAGAAGCTAGCCTCTGTGTCTATTTTGATAGAAGCTAGCCTCTGTGTCTATATTAAGATAAGGTAACCTGTGTGTCTATATTGAGAGAAGCTGGCCTGTGTGTCTATATTAAGAGAAGCTAGCCTGTGTGTCTATATTGAGAGAAGCTAGCCTGTGTGTCTATATTTAAGAGCAGCTAGCCTGTGTGTCTATATTTAAGAGAAGCTTGCCTGTGTGTCTATATTGAGAGAAGCTAGCCTGTGTGTCTATTTTGAAAGAAGCTAACCTGTGTGTCTATATTAAGAGAAGCTAGCCTCTGTGTCTATATTGAGAGAAGCTAGCCTGTGTGTCTATATTAAGAGAAGCTAACCTTTGTGTCTATTTTGAGAGAAGCTAGCCTGTGTGTCTATTTTGATAGAAGCTATCATGTGTGTCTATATTAAAAGAAGCTAGCCTGTGTGTCTATATTAAGAGAAGCTAGCCTGTGTGTCTATATTAAGGTAAGCTAACCTGTGTGTCTATATTGAGAGAAGCTAGCCTGTGTGTCTATATTGAGAGAAGCTGGCCTGTGTGTCTATATTAAGAGAAGCTAGCCTGTGTGTCTATATTGAGAGAAGCTAGCCTGTGTGTCTATATTTAAGAGAAGCTAGCCTGTGTGTCTATATTTAAGAGAAGCTTGCCTGTGTGTCTGTTTTGAGAGAAGCTAACCTGTTTGTCTATATTGAGTGAAGCTAACCTGTGTGTCTATATTGAGAGAAGCTAGCCTGTGTGTCTATTTTGATAGAAGCTATCCTGTGTGTCTATATTAAGAGAAGCTAGCCTGTGTGTCTATATTGAGAGAAGCTAGCCTGTGTGTCTATATTAAGAGAAGCTAACCTTTGTGTCTATTTTGAGAGAAGCTAGCCTGTGTGTCTATTTTGATAGAAGCTATGCTGTGTGTCTATATTAAAAGAAGCTAGCCTGTGTGTCTATATTAAGAGAAGCTAGCCTGTGTGTCTATATTAAGGTAAGACAACCTGTGTGTCTATATTGAGAGAAGCTAGCCTGTGTGTCTATTTTGATAGAAGCTATCCTGTGTGTCTATATTAAGAGAAGCTAGCCTGTGTGTCTATATTAAGAGAAGCTAGCCTGTGTGTCTATATTAAGGTAAGCTAACCTGTGTGTCTATATTGAGAGAAGCTAGCCTGTGTGTCTATATTAAGAGAAGATAGCCTGTGTGTCTATATTAAGGTAAGCTAACCTGTGTGTCTATATTGAGAGAAGCTAGCCTGTGTGTCTATTTTGATAGAAGCTATCCTGTGTGTCTATATTAAGAGAATCTAGCCTGTGTGTCTATATTATTAAGAGAAGCTAGCCTGTGTGTCTATATTAAGGTAAGCTAACCTGTGTGTCTATATTGAGAGAAGCTAGCCTCTGTGTCTATTTTGAGAGAAGCTAACCTGTGTGTCTATATTAAGAGAAGCTAGCCTGTGTTTCTATATTGAGAGAAGCAGGCCTGTGTGTCTATATTAAGAGAAGCTAGCCTGTGTGTCTATATTGAGAGAAGCTAGCCTGTGTGTCTATATTTAAGAGAAGCTAGCCTGTGTGTCTATATTTAAGAGAAGCTTGCCTGTGTGTCTGTTTTGAGAGAAGCTAACCCGTGTGTCTATATTGAGAGAAGCTAACCTGTGTGTCTATATTGAGAGAAGCTAGCCTGTGTGTCTATTTTGATAGAAGCTATCCTGTGTGTCTATATTAAGATAAGCTAACCTGTGTGTCTATATTGATAGAAGCTACCCTGTGTGTCTATATTGAGAGAAGCTAGCCTGTGTGTCTATATTAAGAGAAGCTAGCCTGTGTGTCTATATTAAGAGATGCTAGCATGTGTGCCTATATTAAGAGAAGCTAGCCTGTGTGCCTATCTTGATAGAAGCTATCCTGTGTGTCTATAGTAAGAGAAGCTAGCCTGTGTGTCTATATTTAGAGAAGCTAACCTGTGTGTCTATATTGAGAGAAGCTAGCCTGAGTGTCTATTTTGAGAGAAGCTAACCTGTGTGTCTATATTAAGAGAAGCTAGCCTGTGTGTCTAGTTTGAGAGAAGCTAACCTGTGTGTCTATATTAAGAGAAGCGAGCCTGTGTGTCTATTTTGATAGAAGCTATCCTGTGTGTCTATATTAAGAGAAGCTAGCCTGTGTTTCTATTTTGAGAGAAGCTAACCTGTGTGTCTATATTGAGAGAAGCTAGCCTGTGTGCCTATATTAAGAGAAGCTTGCCTGTGTGCCTATTTTGATAGAAGCTATCCTGTGTGTCTATATTAAGAGAAGCTAGCCTGTGTGTCTATATTTAGAGAAGCTAACCTGTGTGTCTATATTGAGAGAAGCTAGCCTGAGTGTCTATTTTGAGAGAAGCTAACCTGTGTGTCTATATTAAGAGAAGCTAGCCTGTGTGTCTAGTTTGAGAGAAGCTAACCTGTGTGTCTATATTAAGAGAAGCGAGCCTGTGTGTCTATTTTGATAGAAGCTATCCTGTGTGTCTATATTAAGAGAAGCTAGCCTGTGTTTCTATTTTGAGAGAAGCTAACCTGTGTGTCTATATTGAGAGAAGCTAGCCTGTGTGCCTATATTAAGAGAAGCTTGCCTGTGTGCCTATTTTAATAGAAGCTATCCTGTGTGTCTATATTAAGAGAAGCTAGCCTGTGTGTCTATATTAAGAGAAGCTAGCCTGTGTGTCTATATTAAGAGAAGCTAGCCTGTGTGTCTATATTAAGGTAAGCTAACCTGTGTGTCTATATTGAGAGAAGCTAGCCTGTGTGTCTATATTAAGAGAAGCTAGCCTTTGTGTCTATATTGAGAGAAGCTAGCCTGTGTGTCTATATTAAGAGAAGCTAACCTTTGTGTCTATTTTGAGAGGAGCTAGCCTGTGTGTCTATTTTGGTAGAAGCTATCCTGTGTGTCTATATTAAAAGAAGCTAGCCTGTGTGTCTATATTAAAAGAAGCTAGCCTGTGTGTCTATATTAAGAGAAGCTAGCCTGTGTGTCTATATTAAGAGAAGCTAGCCTGTGTGTCTATATTAAGAGAAGCTAGCCTGTGTGTCTATATTAAGGTAAGCTAACCTGTGTGTCTATATTGAGAGAAGCTAGCCTGTGTGTCTATATTAAGAGAAGCTAACCTTTGTGTCTATTTTGAGAGAAGCTAGCCTGTGTGTCTATTTTGATAGAAGCTATCCTGTGTGTCTATATTAAGATAAGGTAACCTGTGTGTCTATATTGAGAGAAGCTGGCCTGTGTGTCTATATTAAGAGAAGCTAGCCTGTGTGTCTATATTAAGAGAAGCTAGCCTGTGTGTCTATATTAAGGTAAGCTAACCTGTGTGTCTATATTGAGAGAAGCTAGCCTCTGTGTCTATATTAAGAGAAGCTAACCTTTGTGTCTATTTTGAGAGAAGCTAGCCTGTGTGTCTATTTTGATAGAAGCTATCCTGTGTGTCTATATTAAGATAAGGTAACCTGTGTGTCTATATTGAGAGAAGCTGGCCTGTGTGTCTATATTAAGAGAAGCTAGCCTGTGTGTCTATATTGAGAGAAGCTAGCCTGTGTGTCTATATTTAAGAGCAGCTAGCCTGTGTGTCTATATTTAAGAGAAGCTTGCCTGTGTGTCTATTTTGAGAGAAGCTAACCTGTGTGTCTATATTGAGAGAAGCTAGCCTGTGTGTCTATTTTGAGAGAAGCTAACCTGTGTGTCTATATTAAGAGAAGCTAGCCTGTGTTTCTATATTAAGAGAAGCTTGCCTGTGTGTCTCTTTTGAGAGAAGCTAACCTGTGTGTCTATATTAAGAGAAGCCAGCCTGTGTGTCTATATTAAGAGAAGCTAGCCTGTGTGTCTATATTAAGGTAAGCTAACCTGTGTGTCTATATTGAGAGAAGCTAGCCTGTGTGTCTATTTTGATAGAAGCTATCCTGTGTGTCTATATTAAGAGAAGCTAGCCTGTGTGTCTATATTAAGGTAAGCTAACCTGTGTGTCTATATTGAGAGAAGCTAGCCTGTGTGTCTATTTTGGGAGAAGCTAACCTGTGTGTCTATATTAATAATATATAATATAATAATATAATATATGCCATTTAGCAGACGCTTTTATCCAAAGCGACTTACAGTCATGTGTGCATACATTCTACGTATGGGTGGTCCCGGGTATCGAACCCACTACCCTGGCGTTACAAGCGCTACAAGCGTTACAAGCGCCATGCTCTACCAACTGAGCTACAGAAGCTACAGAAGCTAGCCTGTGTTTCTATATTAAGAGAAGCTTGCCTGTGTGTCTATTTTGATAGAAGCTATCCTGTGTGTCTATATTAAGAGAAGCTAGCCTGTGTGTCTATATTGAGAGAAGCTAGCCTCTGTGTCTATATTAAGAGAAGCTAACCTTTGTGTCTATTTTGAGAGAAGCTAGCCTGTGTGTCTATTTTGATAGAAGCTATCCTGTGTGTCTATATTAAAATAAGCTAACCTGTGATTCTATATTGAGAGAAGCTGGCCTGTGTGTCTATATTGAGAGAAGCTAGCCTGTGTGTCTATTTTGATAGAAGCTATCCTGTGTGTCTATATTAAGATAAGCTAACCTGTGTGTCTATATTGAGAGAAGCTAGCCTGTGTGTCTATTTTGAGAGAAGCTAACCTTTGTGTCTATTTTGAGAGAAGCTAGCCTGTGTGTCTATTTTTATAGAAGCTAGCCTCTGTGTCTATATTAAGATAAGGTAACCTGTGTGTCTATATTGAGAGAAGCTGGCCTGTGTGTCTATATTAAGAGAAGCTAGCCTGTGTGTCTATATTGAGAGAAGCTAGCCTGTGTGTCTATATTTAAGAGCAGCTAGCCTGTGTGTCTATATTTAAGAGAAGCTTGCCTGTGTGTCTATATTGAGAGAAGCTAGCCTGTGTGTCTATTTTGAAAGAAGCTAACCTGTGTGTCTATATTAAGAGAAGCTAGCCTGTGTGTCTATATTGAGAGAAGCTAGCCTGTGTGTCTATATTAAGAGAAGCTAACCTTTGTGTCTATTTTGAGAGAAGCTAGCCTGTGTGTCTATTTTGATAGAAGCTATCATGTGTGTCTATATTAAAAGAAGCTAGCCTGTGTGTCTATATTAAGAGAAGCTAGCCTGTGTGTCTATATTAAGGTAAGCTAACCTGTGTGTCTATATTGAGAGAAGCTAGCCTGTGTGTCTATATTGAGAGAAGCTGGCCTGTGTGTCTATATTAAGAGAAGCTAGCCTGTGTGTCTATATTGAGAGAAGCTAGCCTGTGTGTCTATATTTAAGAGAAGCTAGCCTGTGTGTCTATATTTAAGAGAAGCTTGCCTGTGTGTCTGTTTTGAGAGAAGCTAACCTGTGTGTCTATATTGAGTGAAGCTAACCTGTGTGTCTATATTGAGAGAAGCTAGCCTGTGTGTCTATTTTGATAGAAGCTATCCTGTGTGTCTATATTAAGAGAAGCTAGCCTGTGTGTCTATATTGAGAGAAGCTAGCCTGTGTGTCTATATTAAGAGAAGCTAACCTTTGTGTCTATTTTGAGAGAAGCTAGCCTGTGTGTCTATTTTGATAGAAGCTATGCTGTGTGTCTATATTAAAAGAAGCTAGCCTGTGTGTCTATATTAAGAGAAGCTAGCCTGTGTGTCTATATTAAGGTAAGCTAACCTGTGTGTCTATATTGAGAGAAGCTAGCCTGTGTGTCTATTTTGATAGAAGCTATCCTGTGTGTCTATATTAAGAGAAGCTAGCCTGTGTGTCTATATTAAGAGAAGCTAGCCTGTGTGTCTATATTAAGGTAAGCTAACCTGTGTGTCTATATTGAGAGAAGCTAGCCTGTGTGTCTATATTAAGAGAAGATAGCCTGTGTGTCTATATTAAGGTAAGCTAACCTGTGTGTCTATATTGAGAGAAGCTAGCCTGTGTGTCTATTTTGATAGAAGCTATCCTGTGTGTCTATATTAAGAGAATCTAGCCTGTGTGTCTATATTATTAAGAGAAGCTAGCCTGTGTGTCTATATTAAGGTAAGCTAACCTGTGTGTCTATATTGAGAGAAGCTAGCCTCTGTGTCTATTTTGAGAGAAGCTAACCTGTGTGTCTATATTAAGAGAAGCTAGCCTGTGTTTCTATATTGAGAGAAGCAGGCCTGTGTGTCTATATTAAGAGAAGCTAGCCTGTGTGTCTATATTGAGAGAAGCTAGCCTGTGTGTCTATATTTAAGAGAAGCTAGCCTGTGTGTCTATATTTAAGAGAAGCTTGCCTGTGTGTCTGTTTTGAGAGAAGCTAACCCGTGTGTCTATATTGAGAGAAGCTAACCTGTGTGTCTATATTGAGAGAAGCTAGCCTGTGTGTCTATTTTGATAGAAGCTATCCTGTGTGTCTATATTAAGATAAGCTAACCTGTGTGTCTATATTGATAGAAGCTACCCTGTGTGTCTATATTGAGAGAAGCTAGCCTGTGTGTCTATATTAAGAGAAGCTAGCCTGTGTGTCTATATTAAGAGATGCTAGCATGTGTGCCTATATTAAGAGAAGCTAGCCTGTGTGCCTATTTTGATAGAAGCTATCCTGTGTGTCTATAGTAAGAGAAGCTAGCCTGTGTGTCTATATTTAGAGAAGCTAACCTGTGTGTCTATATTGAGAGAAGCTAGCCTGAGTGTCTATTTTGAGAGAAGCTAACCTGTGTGTCTATATTAAGAGAAGCTAGCCTGTGTGTCTAGTTTGAGAGAAGCTAACCTGTGTGTCTATATTAAGAGAAGCGAGCCTGTGTGTCTATTTTGATAGAAGCTATCCTGTGTGTCTATATTAAGAGAAGCCAGCCTGTGTTTCTATTTTGAGAGAAGCTAACCTGTGTGTCTATATTGAGAGAAGCTAGCCTGTGTGCCTATATTAAGAGAAGCTTGCCTGTGTGCCTATTTTGATAGAAGCTATCCTGTGTGTCTATATTAAGAGAAGCTAGCCTGTGTGTCTATATTTAGAGAAGCTAACCTGTGTGTCTATATTGAGAGAAGCTAGCCTGAGTGTCTATTTTGAGAGAAGCTAACCTGTGTGTCTATATTAAGAGAAGCTAGCCTGTGTGTCTAGTTTGAGAGAAGCTAACCTGTGTGTCTATATTAAGAGAAGCGAGCCTGTGTGTCTATTTTGATAGAAGCTATCCTGTGTGTCTATATTAAGAGAAGCTAGCCTGTGTTTCTATTTTGAGAGAAGCTAACCTGTGTGTCTATATTGAGAGAAGCTAGCCTGTGTGCCTATATTAAGAGAAGCTTGCCTGTGTGCCTATTTTGATAGAAGCTATCCTGTGTGTCTATATTAAGAGAAGCTAGCCTGTGTGTCTATATTAAGAGAAGCTAGCCTGTGTGTCTATATTAAGAGAAGCTAGCCTGTGTGTCTATATTAAGGTAAGCTAACCTGTGTGTCTATATTGAGAGAAGCTAGCCTGTGTGTCTATATTAAGAGAAGCTAGCCTTTGTGTCTATATTGAGAGAAGCTAGCCTGTGTGTCTATATTAAGAGAAGCTAACCTTTGTGTCTATTTTGAGAGGAGCTAGCCTGTGTGTCTATTTTGGTAGAAGCTATCCTGTGTGTCTATATTAAAAGAAGCTAGCCTGTGTGTCTATATTAAGAGAAGCTAGCCTGTGTGTCTATATTAAGAGAAGCTAGCCTGTGTGTCTATATTAAGAGAAGCTAGCCTGTGTGTCTATATTAAGGTAAGCTAACCTGTGTGTCTATATTGAGAGAAGCTAGCCTGTGTGTCTATATTAAGAGAAGCTAACCTTTGTGTCTATTTTGAGAGAAGCTAGCCTGTGTGTCTATTTTGATAGAAGCTATCCTGTGTGTCTATATTAAGATAAGGTAACCTGTGTGTCTATATTGAGAGAAGCTGGCCTGTGTGTCTATATTAAGAGAAGCTAGCCTGTGTGTCTATATTAAGAGAAGCTAGCCTGTGTGTCTATATTAAGGTAAGCTAACCTGTGTGTCTATATTGAGAGAAGCTAGCCTCTGTGTCTATATTAAGAGAAGCTAACCTTGTGTCTATTTTGAGAGAAGCTAGCCTGTGTGTCTATTTTGATAGAAGCTATCCTGTGTGTCTATATTAAGATAAGGTAACCTGTGTGTCTATATTGAGAGAAGCTGGCCTGTGTGTCTATATTAAGAGAAGCTAGCCTGTGTGTCTATATTGAGAGAAGCTAGCCTGTGTGTCTATTTTGAGAGAAGCTAACCTGTGTGTCTATATTAAGAGAAGCTAGCCTGTGTTTCTATATTAAGAGAAGCTTGCCTGTGTGTCTCTTTTGAGAGAAGCTAACCTGTGTGTCTATATTAAGAGAAGCTAGCCTGTGTGTCTATATTAAGAGAAGCTAGCCTGTGTGTCTATATTAAGGTAAGCTAACCTGTGTGTCTATATTGAGAGAAGCTAGCCTGTGTGTCTATTTTGATAGAAGCTATCCTGTGTGTCTATATTAAGAGAAGCTAGCCTGTGTGTCTATATTAAGGTAAGCTAACCTGTGTGTCTATATTGAGAGAAGCTAGCCTGTGTGTCTATTTTGGGAGAAGCTAACCTGTGTGTCTATATTAATAATATATAATATAATAATATAATATATGCCATTTAGCAGACACTTTTATCCAAAGCGACTTACAGTCATGTGTGCATACATTCTACGTATGGGTGGTCCCGGGTATCGAACCCACTACCCTGGCGTTACAAGCGCTACAAGCGTTACAAGCGCCATGCTCTACCAACTGAGCTACAGAAGCTACAGAAGCTAGCCTGTGTTTCTATATTAAGAGAAGCTTGCCTGTGTGTCTATTTTGATAGAAGCTATCCTGTGTGTCTATATTAAGAGAAGCTAGCCTGTGTGTCTATATTGAGAGAAGCTAGCCTCTGTGTCTATATTAAGAGAAGCTAACCTTTGTGTCTATTTTGAGAGAAGCTAGCCTGTGTGTCTATTTTGATAGAAGCTATCCTGTGTGTCTATATTAAAATAAGCTAACCTGTGATTCTATATTGAGAGAAGCTGGCCTGTGTGTCTATATTGAGAGAAGCTAGCCTGTGTGTCTATTTTGATAGAAGCTATCCTGTGTGTCTATATTAAGATAAGCTAACCTGTGTGTCTATATTGAGAGAAGCTAGCCTGTGTGTCTATTTTGAGAGAAGCTAACCTGTGTGTCTATATTGAGAGAAGCTAGCCTGTGTGTCTATATTAAGAGAAGCTAGCCTGTGTGTCTATATTAAGAGAAGCTAGCCTGTGTGTCTATATTAAGAGAAGCTAGCCTGTGTGTCTATATTAAGGTAAGCTAACCTGTGTGTCTATATTGAGAGAAGCTAGCCTGTGTGTCTATATTAAGAGAAGCTAGCCTTTGTGTCTATATTGAGAGAAGCTAGCCTGTGTGTCTATATTAAGAGAAGCTAACCTTTGTGTCTATTTTGAGAGGAGCTAGCCTGTGTGTCTATTTTGGTAGAAGCTATCCTGTGTGTCTATATTAAAAGAAGCTAGCCTGTGTGTCTATATTAAAAGAAGCTAGCCTGTGTGTCTATATTAAGAGAAGCTAGCCTGTGTGTCTATATTAAGAGAAGCTAGCCTGTGTGTCTATATTAAGAGAAGCTAGCCTGTGTGTCTATATTAAGGTAAGCTAACCTGTGTGTCTATATTGAGAGAAGCTAGCCTGTGTGTCTATATTAAGAGAAGCAAACCTTTGTGTCTATTTTGAGAGAAGCTAGCCTGTGTGTCTATTTTGATAGAAGCTATCCTGTGTGTCTATATTAAGATAAGGTAACCTGTGTGTCTATATTGAGAGAAGCTGGCCTGTGTGTCTATATTAAGAGAAGCTGGCCTGTGTGTCTATATTAAGAGAAGCTAGCCTGTGTGTCTATATTAAGGTAAGCTAACCAGTGTGTCTATATTGAGAGAAGCTAGCCTCTGTGTCTATATTAAGAGAAGCTAACCTTTGTGTCTATTTTGAGAGAAGCTAGCCTGTGTGTCTATTTTGATAGAAGCTATCCTGTGTGTCTATATTAAGATAAGGTAACCTGTGTGTCTATATTGAGAGAAGCTGGCCTGTGTGTCTATATTAAGAGAAGCTAGCCTGTGTGTCTATATTGAGAGAAGCTAGCCTGTGTGTCTATTTTGAGAGAAGCTAACCTGTGTGTCTATATTAAGAGAAGCTAGCCTGTGTTTCTATATTAAGAGAAGCTTGCCTGTGTGTCTCTTTTGAGAGAAGCTAACCTGTGTGTCTATATTAAGAGAAGCTAGCCTGTGTGTCTATATTAAGAGAAGCTAGCCTGTGTGTCTATATTAAGGTAAGCTAACCTGTGTGTCTATATTGAGAGAAGCTAGCCTGTGTGTCTATTTTGATAGAAGCTATCCTGTGTGTCTATATTAAGAGAAGCTAGCCTGTGTGTCTATATTAAGGTAAGCTAACCTGTGTGTCTATATTGAGAGAAGCTAGCCTGTGTGTCTATTTTGGGAGAAGCTAACCTGTGTGTCTATATTAATAATATATAATATAATAATATAATATATGCCATTTAGCAGACGCTTTTATCCAAAGCGACTTACAGTCATGTGTGCATACATTCTACGTATGGGTGGTCCCGGGTATCGAACCCACTACCCTGGCGTTACAAGCGCTACAAGCGTTACAAGCGCCATGCTCTACCAACTGAGCTACAGAAGCTACAGAAGCTAGCCTGTGTTTCTATATTAAGAGAAGCTTGCCTGTGTGTCTATTTTGATAGAAGCTATCCTGTGTGTCTATATTAAGAGAAGCTAGCCTGTGTGTCTATATTGAGAGAAGCTAGCCTCTGTGTCTATATTAAGAGAAGCTAACCTTTGTGTCTATTTTGAGAGAAGCTAGCCTGTGTGTCTATTTTGATAGAAGCTATCCTGTGTGTCTATATTAAAATAAGCTAACCTGTGATTCTATATTGAGAGAAGCTGGCCTGTGTGTCTATATTGAGAGAAGCTAGCCTGTGTGTCTATTTTGATAGAAGCTATCCTGTGTGTCTATATTAAGATAAGCTAACCTGTGTGTCTATATTGAGAGAAGCTAGCCTGTGTGTCTATTTTGAGAGAAGCTAACCTGTGTGTCTATATTGAGAGAAGCTAGCCTGTGTGTCTATATTAAGAGAAGCTAGCCTGTGTGTCTATATTGAGAGAAGCTAGCCTGTGTGTCTATATTTAAGAGAAGCTAGCCTGTGTGTCTATTTTGAGAGAAGCTAGCCTGTGTGTCTATATTAAGAGAAGCTAGCCTGTGTGTCTATATTTAGAGAAGCTAACCTGTGTGTCTATATTGAGAGAAGCTAACCTGTGTGTCTATATTGAGAGAAGCTAGCCTGTGTGTCTATATTAAGAGAAGCTAGCCTGTGTGTCTATATTAAGAGATGCTAGCCTGTGTGCCTATATTAAGAGAAGCTAGCCTGTGTGTCTATTTTGATAGAAGCTATCCTGTGTGTCTATATTAAGAGAAGCTAGCCTGTGTGTCTATATTTAGAGAAGCTAACCTGTGTGTCTATATTGAGAGAAGCTAGCCTGTGTGTCTATTTTGAGAGAAGCTAACCTGTGTGTCTATATTGAGAGAAGCTAGCCTGTGTGCCTATATTAAGAGAAGCTTGCCTGTGTGTCTATTTTGATAGAAGCTATCCTGTGTGTATATATTAAGAGAAGCTAGCCTGTGTGTCTATATTGAGAGAAGCTAGCCTGTGTGTCTATATTAAGAGAAGCTAACCTTTGTGTCTATTTTGAGAGAAGCTAGCCTGTGTGTCTATTTTGATAGAAGCTATCCTGTGTGTCTATATTAAGAGAAGCTAGCCTGTGTGTCTATATTAAGAGAAGCTAGCCTGTGTGTCTATATTAAGATAAGCTAACCTGTGTGTCTATATTGAGAGAAGCTAGCCTGTGTGTCTATTTTGAGAGAAGCTAACCTGTGTGTCTATATTGAGAGAAGCTAGCCTGTGTGTCTATATTAAGAGAAGCTAGCCTGTGTGCCTATATTAAGAGAAGCTAGCCTGTGTGTCTATTTCGATAGAAGCTATCCTGTGTGTCTATATTAAGAGAAGCTAACCTTTGTGTCTATTTTGAGAGAAGCTAGCCTGTGTGTCTATTTTGATAGAAGCTATCCTGTGTGCCTATATTGAGAGAAGCTAACCTGTGTGTCTATATTAAGGGGGAGAAAGAGGGTCTGCTAATAGGCACAGAAACATACTTGGAACCATTGCTAATGTATTGGTTCCAGTACATGGAACTATACTTTGACCTCTTTCAGTATCTTGTTGGTGGTGGCGATATAGTAGAGAGGCCTCTATTAGGGAAGGTTAAACAGGAGTAAGGACCTCAAACAAAGGAGGAAATCCAGTTAAGTTTAAGTGTGTTTCCTCTAACATAACAGTATGTTTCAACATGTTTTGGATGAGGTAACGCCACTGACGTACCATTAGCATGAAACAGCACATATAAAATCACTGGCTTTTTAAATTCACATATAAAGTGTTAACAAGCCACTCAAAGGAACGTTAAATAGTCAACGTCAACTACTGGAGCCGAGGCCACTCAGGCCAGTGGACAACTGCCATAGCTGAAGTTGCAAGGCTGACGTGTTTATATTATATTAAATATGGATTCCGACATAAAAATCTTTAATGCCATTATGCACCTCATTAAATTACTCTTGTAATCTTTTAATGGTTTAGGCTTCAATATCAAACATCTTGAAGTGATAAGTGTAAGCAATGTGCCCCTGTTGGTGTATCCAAGGCTGGTAATAGTGCAGTTCTCTGTCCAGTAGATTGTTAATATGACAACGTCACTTGGAAGTGTGTCCAAGCCCGTATGGGCACACCAGCAGTGCAGAGGTTATGCAGAGAGACATTTGTTTCTATTTAGCCAGTGATTCCATCATGTCAATCAAATATTAAAACCCCTGTCTATAATCTACAGTATCAAGCCAGATATGAAAAGCCCACCTTGCATTGAAAGATAGCCCCTTGCTTTACTGTTAAACACAGAGCTGCAGTATGTAGGCCTGCAAAGCTGAGGGCAGCGGTCAGTCTGGTTTAAGCAGACTGCAAAGACTGACCTGGAATTTACGTAATACCACTTGTAAGAGAAGCCATTCACTGGGTTGAAGACCATACTAGGAAAAAATGCTCCAAAGCCATAAAATTGGAAGAGAATAGTGTTGGCTTAACAAAAAAAGACCCACAGTCAGCAATAAATAGCTGGGACTGAAACTTGCCTCTGCTTTGGGTCTTTGTGACTGTGTCCATAAACTCAGCGGTGGACCTCCTAAAGTGGTAAGCGCTCTCACAGACATCCAGCTAGTCAGTCAGGCAGGCCGTGAGACAGTCCGTGGTGGGAATGGCTTTCTCAGGCCACGATGGCTTCAGGCAGGCGGTTGGGAACCAAAAGAAAGGACACACGTCTCCGCTGTCAGCCCTTTGATGCCTGACGCTGACGCATATGTGAGTGTGTGTAATATCAAAGGGCACAACTGGCTACGTTGCTGCATGGGCCATTCCAGCATAATGACAAGATCAGATGAGGAAAGTCAGAGAAGGGAAGAGAAGGCAGATGTAGAGATGACTGATGGATCAAGGCCAAACCGTATCTGAGACGGGGATGAGGTGGAAAAGAGGGGAAAGTGAGGCATATTGGCAGCATATGCTAGACAAGTCACGACTAACGGATGGCTTACGTGAGCTGATTCCTCTCAGCTGAAAGCCTCTCGGCTTTTTTATTATTATGTATTACCCCCTTTTTTCTCCCCAATTTCGTGATATCCAATTGTTAGTAGCTACTATATTGTCTCATCGCTACAACTCCCGTACCGGCTCGGGAGATGAAAGTCATGCGTCCTCCGATACATAACCCAACCAAGCCGCACTGCTTCTTAACACAGCGCGCAACCAACCCGGAACCCAGCCACACCAATGTGTCGGAGGAAACACTGTGCACCTGTCAACCTTGGTTAGCGTGCACTGTGCCCGGCCCACCACAGGAGTCGCTGGTGCACGATGAGACAAGGATATCCCTACCGGCCAATCCCTCCCCAACCCGGACAACGCTATGCCAATTGTACGTCGCTCCACGGGCCTCCCGGTCGCGGCCGGTTATTGCAGAGCCTGGGCGCGAACCCAGATCCTCTGGGGGCCCTTAACCACTTGCTTCCTGGCTTTATTGATGGAGATGTGTTCATTTAAGGGGGGATGTTTGGGCTTTGGAGGGATCCAACAGCCAGGACTTGTTTCAAAGAGGGCAGCCAGAAAACTAGCTCGAAGACACACACAGTTTCAGACACACTATCACGCCACCAGACAGAGAGTGGAGGAATGTAACCTCTGGTACGTGGCTCATTGAGAAACCATGAGGAATCATCTCTGCTTGTCCTTCCCACTTTCCCTCTCTCCATCACTCTCCCTCTCTTTCTCCCTCCAGTCTATCTGCCTTTATAGAGGCTCCATCTCATTCATTGGCTTCTGATTAGAGAGAAAGAGAGAGAGAGAGAGAGAGAGAGAGAGAGAGAGATTTTCCATATGGCTCCAGGTCCTTAATGAGACTGGACAGTGTTTCGTTGAGAAAAAACTGAACGTGCTTGGACTGTGGTGTAGTCTTCTGACTAGTGTGTGACTGTGTGTGTGTGTGATATCAGGTGTTCTCACACACATCTGGATGGAGCTCTTCCAGACTGATTGCTGGCACCTAGCTAGCTCGCGGGGGCGGTAAAAGAGAACCAGGCTTGTCTTTGTATTCTTGTGGCACCCAGACAAGGCCGGGGGATCTGGAAACACAGACACCCCAGCGTCAGTGCACCAAGATCGGGTGTCCCACCCCAAAACTTCTCGCTGGCCTTCAACCACAGCCCACGGAGTGAGACGTAGACATTCCTTTCACATTCACAGACACTGTCAAATTGATGAGAACATGCCGAGGACCAACTCCTCAGACAAGTAGGTCCGCAGACTCGAAAACCGGCTTTCATAAATCTGGTTCTCCCCATTGTAAAACTTGGTGGATCCATGAGCAGAGCCCCGAGGTCACTGTTACAGTGTTACAGTGTGGTAGTGGTGCAGGTAAGGTTGGGCCCTGCTGGTCATAGTGATAGGTTGTATTCATGGTGTGGTTCTCCCCATCCAGGGCCCTTCAGGAACAGCTCTCTGCTCAGGAAGTGGAGTCAGACAGGCAGGAGCAGGAAGCTGGCCTACAACTTGTTGACTGAGCCACAGCAGACCACAGGTGAGTGAGCTCACTCCTAATACCACCTGGTTGACCTATACAACCTGAGGAGGGAAAACTCACTCAACAATGTGTCTTCTGCCTGAGACAGAGGGGTTTCCTTCCTTTGATGTACTGAAACTCACAGGCTTTACACACCCATGGCAAGTGCAGAAGATAATTTTTTACAGTTTTATTACATACTAGTAACATTTATACATACAACCCATCATATTTAGGGGTCATTTCCAGTCCAAGGCCAATGTTGAGACTCTATGAGCCCCACCCCCCCTTCTCCAATTCATCAACTATACCCTGTTTCTAATGTGTAATCAATGTTCAGTTCCCACTCAGCTCTCACATTCCATTATGCTTACATTCAGTCTCGCTCCTTTGAATGAGCAGTCTGGTGGAATGAGACAATGGTGTTAACCTGCCAGGATCATATCAGAGCAAACAATAGCATGGAGTCTACTTTATATTCACATGAGTGCAGTTTAATTTAAGCAACTACAAATTAATATGTAAGCCAACACACACATTATCCAGATACCGGAAATTAAAACTAAATACCTAATGTCATCACAGGGTTGAAAACCACTGGCTTTTAAACGAACAGAGAGAATAGAGAGAGGGGTCACTATGTCTGTTGAGAATGTCTACCGACGATAGCACACAGCACGGTGAGCACACATCTTGACAATGTCCACCAATAGATCACTTCACTTTTCTCTCAATGCCCCCCAAGGGGCTCGTTTCAATGATGAAATCTATTATTCAGAGATCCATGGTATGTTGCTAATGCAATGCAGCGCGGCTGTTTCTTCACATCTTTGAAAAACCTAAGAGTTGAACATGTGGCAGACAAAAGCTAGACGACATGACACTTTCCCTCCTCATCTGCCTTCTGAGTTGGCTTGGAAAGAGTTTGGTCAACGCAGGCTCCCCTGGGTGTCTCTACTCAGCAGACAATGACAGTAGCAGACTATTCTCTTAAACTGTGCAACCTTCGGCCTTGCGAGTAGCGCAGTAGTCTAAGACACTGCGAGGCACTGCTAGCTGTGCAACTAGAGATTCTGGGTTCGAGTCCAGGCTCTGTCGCAGCCAGCCGCGACCGGAAGAAACCATGGGTTGGTGCACTATTGGCCCAGCATCATCTGGATTAGGGGAGGGTTTGGCCGGCAGGGATGTCCTTGTCCCTTCTCGCACTAACGAATTCTGTGGCGGTCCAGGCGCAGTGCATGCTTTACACAGTCGCAAGGTGTACAATGTTTCCTCCGACACATTGGTGCGGCTGGCTTCTGGGTTAAGTGGGCATTGTTTTAAGAAGCAGTGCGGCTTGGTTGGCTTGTGTTTCGGAGGACGCACGGCTCTCGTTCTTCGCCTCTCCGAGTCTGTACGGGAGTTGCAGCGATGAGACAAGACTGTAACTGCTAATTGTATACCATGAAATTAGGGAGAAAAAGGAGTAAATAAAAACAAACTGTGCAACCTTACCCCCAGTTGTGATCCATATCTCCTTGTCTATGTCTCCCTTCACCCAATCTGCATGTATGGCAGGCCTGACTGAATGGACGTCCTGGTTCAACATCGACCATCCAGGGGGGAATGGAGACTACGAGCGGTTAGAGGCCATCCAGTTCTACTACAGGGAGAGGGTGTGTGCCCGGCCGGTGGCCATGGAGGCCCGCACCACGGACTGGGTGGCAGCAGCAGAGACCGGGGAGGTGACTCACTCCAGCCTGGAGAAGGGCTTCTGGTGCATCAACAAGGAGCAGCCCTACGGACGCATCTGCTCCAACTACTATGTCCGCTTCCAGTGCCCACCAGGTACCCACAGACCATCATGCACCATAACCCATTCACATGGGTTATAAAGTAGATGTGATATAATAGCTTTGTGTTAAGGATTCTGAACCCATACTGAGTTTAGGGGATTAGCCAACTATCCATGTCACCCCTATACTGTGCTGTATACTAAGTCGAAACCATCCAGTTTGATTTCTATTTGTAACTGTGCTATTTCACAGAATTTCTGAACCTATATACATTTTACAGACCACGTATGTTTTACATTGGTTATCTTGTTATTAGTCCCACCCTTCAGCTCCATTCAACCTCTCCCACACTATCCATTTTGGATTTCTATTTGGCATATATTTTCCAAATGTGCGTGATGTTTCACAAAAGTACTGAACCTTTCTATTCTCATAGCTTCTATAGATAGAGAATTAAAGATACATTTTTGTTGCTAAAATAACAATAATATTATTGTTTGATTGCCCATGGCTTTTCAAATCACCCAGTATTGCTATCTGCAGTGTTAGTTCTAGGCAAATGTTGCAATTATTTAGCCATTCCTGGACCTGTGACCATAAACAAGCTACATATGGACAGTACCAAAATAAATGATCTAATGACTCTGCCTCCTCACAGCAGAGCTGGGAAGATTGTATCCCCCATATACTGTATATAACATTCTATTGGTTGCAAGAATGTTGTACAGTAATTTAAATGGATAAATTTGAAGTTTTGAATCCGACGTTGCTTTGCGTGTCACTTCATAAACCATGTGCCATGGAATGGGTACATCGAAATTCTCTTCCCAAATATTTTGCAATTTATATGGCACAGCTGTCAAGTTTTTCATCCTTAAATGAAATTGGTATATGTTTTTATTTATCACACTTTTCTTTAACCATTTATGTTCTATAATACAGGGCCGACAGACAAATTCCTTACTTTTATCCCCTTTTGCTTGTCTCTTCCATTTTTGTGGTAATGCTGCAATTAGTTGGTTGTAATTTTGGGTAGAGCAGACATTTTCATATGTCTGTGTTAGCTGCATGTCCTATTTATGATATTATTCACTAAAATTATACCTTTTTTTAACATTTCATCGAAAAATACATTTTGTTTTATCAATTAGTATATTTGAGTTTAATCACAGCATTTGTTGTATTATTTGTTCTGTATTTTCAGGTGGATTATTCTGAAATTGCAACCAACTTCCTAAGGCTTTAAAAGAAAAATATGATATTTTGGAGATTATTTCCTTTTCAAACACCCGAAAGTGAGCAGTTGTAATCTGAATAAAGGGAAAAAGGCCATTCTTGAACATGGGGTCAGACATTCCTACCAATTTACTAGAGAACCAGTTTGGATTTAAGTATAACTTTTGTATGACAGATCAAATCAAATTGTATTTGTCACATACACATGGTTAGCAGATGTTAATGCGAGTGTAGCGAAATGCTTGTGCTTCTAGTTCCGACAATGCAGTAATAACCAACAAGTAATCTAGCTAACAATTCCAAAACTACTACCTCCTGTAGCTCCAACTCCAAAAAGTTCTGGGACACTGTAAAGTCCATGGAGAACAAGAGCACCTCCTCCCAGCTGCCCACTGCACTGAGGCTAGGTAACACGGTCACCACCGATAAATCCATGATTATCGAAAACTTCAACAAGCATTTCTCAACGGCTGGCCATGCCTTCCGCCTGGCTACTCCAACCTCGGCCAACAGCTCCGCCCCCCCCGCAGCTACTCGCCCAAGCCTCTCCAGGTTCTCCTTTACCAAAATCCAGATAGCAGATGTTCTGAAAGAGCTGCAAAACCTGGACCCGTACAAATCAGCTGGGCTTGACAATCTGGACCCTCTCTATTTCTGAAACTATCCGCCGCCATTGTCGCAACCCCTATTTACCAGCCTGTTCAACCTCTCTTTCATATCGTCTGAGATCCCCAAGGATTGGGGAAAGCTGCCGCAGTCATCCCCCTCTTCAAAGGGGGAGACACCCTGGACCCAAACTGCTACAGACCTATATCCATCCTGCCCTGCCTATCTAAGGTCTTCGAAAGCCAAGTCAACAAACAGGTCACTGACCATCTCGAATCCCACCGTACCTTCTCCGCTGTGCAATCTGGTTTCCGAGCCGGTCATGGGTGCACCTCAGCCACGCTCAAGGTACTAAACGATATCATAACCGCCATCGATAAAAGACAGTACTGGGCAGCCGTCTTCATCGACCTTGCCAAGGCTTTCAACTCTGTGAATCACCATATTCTTATCGGCAGACTCAGTAGCCTCGGTTTTTCTGATGACTGCCTTGCCTGGTTCACCAACTACTTTGCAGACAGAGTTCAGTGTGTCAAATCGGAGGCCATGCTGTCCGGTCCTCTGGCAGTCTCTATGGGGGTGCCACAGGGTTCAATTCTCGGGCCGACTCTTTTCTCTGTATATATCAATGATGTTGCTCTTGCTGCGGGCGATTCCCTGATCCACCTCTACGCAGACGACACCATTCTGTATACTTCCGGCCCGTCCTTGGACACTGTGCTATCTAACCTCCAAACGAGCTTCAATGCCATACAACACTCCTTCCGTGGCCTCCAACTGCTCTTAAACGCTAGTAAAACCAAATGCATGCTTTTCAACCGTTCACTGCCTGCACCCGCACGCCTGACTAGCATCACCACCCTGGATGGTTCCGACCTTGAATATGTGGACATCTATAAGTACCTAGGTGTCTGGCTAGACTGTAAACTCTCCTTCCAGACTCATATCAAACATCTCCAATCGAAAATCAAATCTAGAGTCGGCTTTCTATTCCGCAACAAAGCCTCCTTCACTCACGCCGCCAAACTTACCCTAGTAAAACTGACTATCCTACCGATCCTCGACTTCGGCGATGTCATCTACAAAATTGCTTCCAACACTCTGCTCAGCAAACTGGATGCAGTTTATCACAGTGCCATCCGTTTTGTCACAAAAGCACCTTATACCACCGACCACTGCGACCTGTAAGCTCTAGTCGGCTGCCCCTCGCCCCATATTGGTTGCCAGACCCACTGGCTCCAGGTTATCTACAAGTCCATGCTAGGTAAAGCTCCGCCTTATCTCAGTTCACTGGTCACGATGGCAACACCCACCCGTAGCACGTGCTCCAGCAGGTGTATCTCACTGATCATCCCTAAAGCCAACACCTCATTTGGCCGCCTTTCGTTCCAGTTCTCTGCTGCCTGTGACTGGAACGAATTGCAAAAATCGCTGAAGTTGGAGACTTTTATCTCCCTCACCAACTTCAAACATCTGCTATCTGAGCAGCTAACCGATCGCTGCAGCTGTACATAGTCTATCGGTAAATAGCCCACCCATTTTTACCTACCTCATCCCCATACTGTTTTTATTTATTTACTTTTCTGCTCTTTTGCACACCAATATCTCTACCTGTACATGACCATCTGATCATTTATCACTCCAGTGTTAATCTGCAAAATTGTAATTATTCGCCTACCTCCTCATGCCTTTTGCACACAATGTATATAGACTCCCTTTTTTTCTACTGTGTTATTGACTTGTTAATTGTTTACTCCATGTGTAACTCTGTGTTGTCTGTTCACACTGCTATGCTTTATCTTGGCCAGGTCGCAGTTGCAAATGAGAACTTGTTCTCAACTAGCCTACCTGGTTAAATAAAGGTGAAATAAAAAAATAAAAATAAAGAATATGTACATAAAGATATATGAATGAGTGATGGTACAGAGCGGCATAGGCAAGATACAGTAGATGGTATTGAGTACAGTATATACATATGAGATGAGTATGTAAAAAAAGTGGCATAGTTAAAGTGGCTAGTGATACATGTATTACATAAAGATGCAGTAGATGATATAGAATACAGTATATACGTATACATATGAGATGAATAATGTAGGGTATGTAAACATTATATTAGGTAGCATTGTTTAAAGTGGCTAGTGATATATTTTACATCATTTCCCATCAATTCCCATTATTAAAGTGGCTGGAGTTGATGCCTTTAGTGAGAGGACTAATGCTTTAATATTTAATCATTTCTGCCCTCCGAATTCATATTCGTTATATAAATAGGCCCTTTAAATTTTGTCTGACTTGCCATTCCAAATAAAATGGAATCTTTTTTGTTCATATAATTTAAAAAGCAGGTCACTGGGTGTAGGCAAAACCATAAGCAAATAGCAAATATGGCTAAAAAGTTAATCAGGGGGATTTTTCCACAAATAGACAGGTATTTTCCTTTCTGTGGTAGCAAGATCTTATCTATTTTTGCTAACTTTCTATAAAAATTTATTGAAATGTGATCATTTCTTTCTTTTGGGATTTGTATACCGATTCTGTCCACATCCTCCCCACTAATGATCTGTTTGTCTTTTTTCAACTGTGAAAGTCCTGGACTTATTTATTCAAACTACAAACTAAGGTACTTACATAAAGATGCCGTATCTTAATTTGAGACAGTTTGCTACAGCTAGAAAATAATCCTGCACCAACAAGAAAGGTGAATTATGATGTGGATTATAATTAATGAACATTTTTTGTTAGGGCAAATCATATCAAGTGACATTTTAAAGTGGAAATTACAAACTTTAGAAGCCTTTTTAAACCTTGAGTACACTACAAGTTTGCATTTCCAAAAGAGTGATCAAATTAAGATCCTACATCCGTAATTCTCAGTCCAGGACTGGAATTCTAGGTCTGTGACCATTCTACCAATTCTATTTCTATGTGGATTCCATACTCACCCTTGTCACAATGTCTTGTCTTGTGTGTCCAGTTCAGGCCTACTGGATGGACTGGTCTGCCTGGGGCCCCTGCTCTGCTACAGCCTGTAATGACGTGGGCATTCAGGTCCGTCAGAGGAAGTGTATGAGCATCCAGCCCATGCCCTTGCTACTGGTTCCGCCATGCCAGGGGCCCCAGACAGAGAGGATGGAGTGTGCCACCCTGCCATGTGAAGGTATCCTCACAACACAACCTACACATAGACCTACAGTTTACATACCATGCCAATATTTAACATCAAGCCAATCATAATAATTATCATTTTACGTAATTCATTCACTACCAAGAGACTGATCAGCTGATCAGGGTCATTATTGACATGAAGACAATCACAACAGATCTGAGATGGAGCTGCAGTATGCGGCTGTTAATAAATACAGTGACTACGGCCACAGTAGAGCCAATGCTGAACCACTTAGAAAAAAGGGTCCATAGGAGAACCATTTTTGGTTCCAAGTAGAACCCTTGTGGGTTCAATGTAGAACCCTCTGTGTAAAGGGTTCTACATGGAACCAAAAGGATTCTACCTGGAACCAAAAATAGTTATTCAAAGGGTTCTCCTATGGGGACAGCTGAATAACCCTATTCCTAAGAATGTACATTAAACCATCTTCTCCACATGCCACAGTTTTGCTAACTTCTCCCTAACAATGGCTTCTAACAATTATCTGTCACCATTGTCAACACACCTTCGATGTTCATAAAACTCCAGGGGCTTTGATCAGGAGGAGGCTGTGCACTGTGCACTTCCCTCTCTAACGGCCATCAGCAGCACAGTCTCCCAGAAAGAGGAGGAAACGACCTGATATGTAACAATTCTGTTACGGCACACTTTCATCAGGTGACCAGTAGCCTGGCAAAAGTCCTGTGATAATATTTAGTTACAATGCATCTTTCCTTTCACCTTTCCTTGAAGCTACAGTTATATTATATGGATCATTCATGTTTATGTCCCATGTCTCTGTGGTTTGACTAGCCAAGTGGACTCAGTGGGGTACGTGGGGAGCATGCTCAGTGACCTGCGGCAAGGGTCGCAGGATCAGAAGGAGGACCTGTGTGAGAACCTCTATAACAGTGCAGTGTGTTGGACAAGCAGCTGAAATCCAGAAATGTGGGAAATATCCATGCCCGAGTAAGTCGGAAATCTAAAGAAACATACACAATATGGCTGTAAAATCTGAATAATCATTCTAATCATGTGTAAAAGTATGCTGAATGTATTGTGTGTGGGTGTTATTGTGTATGTCTGTGTGTGTGTATCTGCAGCCAAATGTAAGCGTGAGTGTCCCGATGGCCGTCCCAGTGAGGACTGTAGCCGCTGTGTGTGTGTGGGCCACATGCTCCAAGGAGAAGTACTCAGTATGACCGGTGTCCCCGTGATGGGGGCCAGGATAGCGCTGGCCAGCCGACCCAAGATCATCCGTACCCGCACTGACGCCAAAGGCCTCTTCAGGCTCCCAGGGGTCTGCTCCAGTTCCCCCAGCCAGCTCTACATCAGGAAGGAGAAGTTTGCCCCAGCCACTGCATCCACCTCCAGCAACAGCAGTGGGTCATCCTGGGTACGGGCAGTCCTAAAGTACGCAGGTGAGTTATACTAAGTTAGTAATATCAACAAATAGCCCAATGATGAAGTATGTTCTCTATGTACTTAGTACTGCTTTGAGCCAGTCAGTCTGTCATTATAACCATCCATCTACTGTAGCCAGACTAGGGTAAGGACATTTAAAACTACAATACGGACCACTGGAGGAAAGTCTGAAGTAGTTGAGTCCTTTACATGCACATATACAGTGGGGCAAAAAAGTATTTAGTCAGCCACCAATTATGCATGTTCTCCCACTTAAAAAAGATGAGAGAGGCCTGTAATTTTCATCATAGGTACACTTCAACGATGACAGACAAAATGAGAAGAAAAAAATCCAGAAAATCAAATCACATTTTTAATTGATTTATTTGCAAATTATGGTGGAAAATAAGTAGTCCCAGAGCCAGGTTTTTAAGGATTTGTTTCCTACTGCTTTGCAGAGAAGCCATACATTGTAAAGCACCCAGAGGACAAAGTGCGCTATGAGGGACAGCGTGTGTTGTTATGCTGCAAGGCAGCAGGGGAGCCCATGCCAGACAAATACTACTGGTATGATCATGCATTCCTTTGTTAATTTGCCAGAAAAAAATCTTACAAATATTTTTGGGAAGCATGACTAGATAACACATTATATTAAACAACTTACAAAAATTACATTTTCAGTATAGGTTTTTAATGGTATGTTCTTCTCTCCAGGTATCACAATAGGACCCTATTGGACCGGAATGTGTTCAAATATGAAGAGGATCTGGTGCTGAGAGACCTGAAGCCTGAGCAGACAGGACATTACTACTGTAAAGCCAGCAGCCAGACAGGAAGCATCAAGTCCTCACAGGCATTCCTCAGCGTTATCGGTACGTATAGACCCTATCCATCAAATCCTGTACTGTTCCTGTAGGAATGGACAGCATGAAAAGACACTGCAGCAAACCGAATGTCAATTAGGAAAAAAACCCTACAGAAAATCTACTGTATCTGTAACATCGAAAAAATACACCCAAGTAAAATAAGATCTTAAAATATCAAGGCCTCCAGAATCTGGCAGTAAGGTTTTATTATGTTTATATTGGTATATAGCAGCCTTTTCTAAACAGAGATTATTTACATTATTTATAATAGACTGTAAAAACCAAAATCCCACTTCTCCAGAGCTCCCTTATTGAAGTGAAATCCAAGATTGTCAATAAATCCTGTTAGTCAAACAAGTATGAGTTTCCGCATCCGTGCAGGGTAGATACACATTGTGCGTATTCCCCAGTTGCTTGTTAGCCACGATATAGATTGACAAAAAGGGGCCGCGGGGGAGTGTGCTAAAGCATTCAGCTATGGGCTTCTACAGGAGGATATGTTCTGGCTCTGAGTCACTGCAGCCTGAGAGATTTGCCCCTGTGAATAGAACAACAACACCTGGAACACCAAGGCTCTGAGTGAAGAATGATTAACCTGCTTTATGCTACCAGCCCATTGCGGTTCCCATCACTAGGGAACATTAGGCTACACTCCAGGTATTTAATAAAACATTCCATCCATATTTAAAGACCGGACTACCGTTTTTTGGGGAGGTGTACGAAGGTACGGTGAAAGCCAGTGTCACCTGTTTTCCTTTTGTTTCTTTTAGTTATTTAATTTGTTTTTTTTGCAGAGGGGCCAGGAAAAGACACATTGGGTAACACAGTTGAAGTCGGAAGTTTACATACACCTTATCCAAATATATTTAAACTCAGTTTCACAATTCCTGACATTTAATCCTAGTAAGAATTCCCTGTCTTCGGTCAGTTAGGATCACCATTGTATTTTAAGAATGTGACATATGTGAATATGGGGCGGCAGCGTAGCCTAGTGGTTAGAGCGTTGGACTAGTAACCGGAAGGTTGCGAGTTCAAACCCCCGAGCTGTCGTTCTGCCCCTGAACAGGCAGTTAACCCACTGTTCCCAGGCCGTCATTGAAAATAAGAATATGTTCTTAACTGACTTGCCTGGTTAAATAAAGGTTTAAAAAAAATAATAATAATAATAATAGAATGATTTATTTCAGCTTTAATTTCTTTCATCACATTCCCAGTGGGTCAGAAGTTTACATACACTCAATTAGTATTTGGTAGCATAGTATTTGGTAGTTTGGTAGTATTTGGTAGTTGCCTTTAAATTGTTGAAGCTGGGTAGGTAGCCTTCCACAAGCTTTCACAATAAGTTGGGTGAATTTTGGCCCATTCTTCCTCACAGAGCTGGTGTAACTGAGTCAGGTTTGTAGGCCTCCTTGCTTGCTTTTTCAGTTCTGCCCACACATTTGTATAGGATTGAGGTCAGGGCTTTGTGATGGCCACTCCAATACCTTTACTTTGTTGTCCTCAAGCCATTTTGCCACAACTTTGGAAGTATGCTTGGGGTCATTTTCCATTTGGAAGGCCCACTTGCAATCAAGCTTTAACTTTAACTGATGTCTTGAGATGTTGCTTCAATATATCCACATACTTTTCCTACCTCATTACGCCATCTATTTTGTGAAGTGGACCAGTCCCTCCCGCAGCAAAGATTCCTCACAACATGATGATGTCACCCCCATGCTTCCCCCTTTTCCTCCAAACATAACGATGGTCATTATGGCCAAACAGTTCTATTTTTTTTCATCAGACCAGAGGACATTTCCCCAAAAAGTATGATCCTAATGTGCAGTTGCAAACCGTAGACTGGCTTTTTAATGGCGGTTGTGGAGCAGTGGCTTCCTTCCTTGCTGAGTGGCCTTTCAGGTTATATCGATATCGATACAGGACTTGTTTTACTATGGATATATATAGTGGGTATATATACTTTGTATATGTTTCCTCCAGCATCTTCACAATGTCATTTTGCTGTTGTTCTGGGATTGATTTGCACTTTCGCACCAAAGTACGTTCATCTCTAGGAGACAGAACGCGTCTCCTTCCTAAGTGGTTTGATGGCTGTGTGGTCCCATGGTGTTTATACTTGTGTATCTATTGTTTGTACAGATGAACATGGTACCTTCAGGCATTCGGAAAATGCTCCCAAGGATGAACCAGACTTGTGGAGGTCTACAATTTTTTTTATGAGGTCTTGGCTGATTTCATTTGATTTTCCTATGATGTCAATCAAAGAGGCACTGAGTTTGAAGATAGGCCTTGAAATAAATCCACAGGTACACCTCCAATTGCCTCAAAGTATGTCAATTAGCCTAACAGAAGCTTCTAAAGCCATGTCATTATTTTCTGGAATTTTCCAAGCTGTTTAAAGGCACATTCAACTCAGTGTATGTACACTTCTGACTTCAACTGTATATTCAACTGTATATATCAGGCTAGGAGTCCCGCTAGCGGGACAACTTCCGGTGGAGCTAGAGGTGCGCAATTCAAATAAATAGTCACAAAAATTATGGATAAAACTTCTTGATGCACACATCCACCCTTCTTGATGCACCCCAAATGTCTTTTACCCTCATTGGAATGTATAGGCCACCTTCCACCAAAAGTGTGTTTTTTGATCAGTTTAATACCATGCTTAGGGAATGTGATTTTGGGAAAGAGGTCATCTTAATGGGAGATTTTAACATTAATTATGAAGACAAGTGTTGTAGGAAAACCCTCAAACGGATCACTAATACCTTTGACCTTACACAGCTAGTTAAAGGGCCAACCAGGGTGACTTGTTGCTCTAAAACACAGATTGATTTGGTGTTCAGTAATAAACCAGAGAGAGTGACTAAATCATTCAATATGGTTACTGGGCTGTCTGATCATAATCTGACACTTATAGCCAGAAAGCTGTCTAAGAGCAGGTTTAACCTCTCTACTGTTAGAAAGCCGGATCAACTCAGAATACCTAAGAGTGAATTAAACTATTTTGAAAAAGCAATTAAGGGAATAAACTGGAATGATCTCTTGTCCTATACAGACGTGGAAGTTGATAGTCAGGTTTTTCTATCCACAATCCAGACTACAATAAATGGCTTCCTAATGAAAATCAAATCCAAACCTGGCCAAAAGAGCACTCTTCCTTGGCTAAATGGAGAAATCTGGAAATTGATGAAAGAACGAGATTATGCTCTAAAAACAGCCCTAAAATCTAAATTAGAGCATGACAGACGTAGGTTTACCATGTTGAGAAATAAGGTGATAAAAGAAATCAGACAGGCCAAGGCAAACTTTTTTATTAACATATTTGGTGAAGCAAAGGGAAATTCTAAATTGATATGGGAGAATCTAAAAAAGTTAACAGGGAAAGACCATAGTAACACTGCAAAAAGACTAGAAATCATGGTGAATAACAATCTAACACAGGATGCAGTTGAAATAGCAACAGCCTTCAATTCCTACTTTATTGACTCTGTCAGGTTACTGACACAGAACCCCTCCACTGATTTCTTGGGCTCAGTGCTAGTGAATGACGCTCAACCTGTCTTCATCATAAGGGAGGTTTCTGAGTCAAAGGTGAACAAGGTGATTAGCTCACTAAAGAACTCTAAAGCCAAAGATGTGTTTGGGATGGACTCTACCTTTCTTAAAAACTACAAAGAGTCACTCATTGGCCCCATTACTAAGGTCACCAACACATCTATTGGTCTTGGTGTGTTTCCAAGGGTATGGAAGTCGGCCATAATAACGGCCATCTTTAAATCAGGCGACCCTGCTGACGTGAGTAACTACAGGCCCATTAGTATACTACCTGTGGTGTCAAAGGTTGTTGAAAAGTGTGTAGCAGAACAACTGATTGCACACACCTTAACAACAGCCCCTTCACATTACACTCCATGCAGTTTGGCTTCAGAGCGAAACACTCCACAGAAACGGCCAACTGCTTTCTTCTGGAAAATGTGAAGTCCAAGATGGACAAAGGGGGTGCTGTTGGGGCTGTGTTTCTGGACCTAAGGAAGGCTTTTGATACTGTTAACCATGAGATTCTCATCACAAAATTGTCCAAGTTCAACTTTTCCCCTGATGCCTTGAGATGGATGAAATCATACCTTGAAGGCAGAACTCAGTGTGTCAGAGTGAGCAATGAGCTGTCGCCCACTCGTAGCTATGATGTGGGCGTGCCCCAAGGGTCAATATGGGGCCCCTCCTGTTCAGCCTGTACATTAATGATCTGCCTTCTGTATGTACTGGGTCTGAAGTTCAAATGTATGCAGATGATACAGTGATATATGTGCATGCAAAGAGCAAACAACAAGCTGCACAAGAACTCACTACTGTAATGGTCCAGGTTACAAAGTGGCTCTGTGACTCGTGTTTGCATCTCAATGTGAAAAAAACTGTTTGCATGTTCTTCACAAAGAGGGCAACAGATGCTACTGAGCCAGATGTCTATGTGTCAGGGGAGAAGCTCCAGGTGGTATCCGATTTTAATGACCTTGGCATCATACTTGATTCCAACCTCTCTTTTAAAAAGCATGTGAAAAAGGTAATTCAAATAACTAAATTCAATCTAGCTAATTTCCGATTTATACAAAATTGTTTGACTACAGAGGTAGCAAAACTGTACTTCAAATCTATGATACTCCCCCACTTAACATACTGCTTGACTAGTTGGGCCCAAGCTTGCTGTACAACATTAAAACCTATTCAGTCTGTCTACAAACAGGCTCTCAAAGTGCTTGATAGGAAACCCAATAGCCATCATCATTGTCACATCCTTAGAAAACATGAGCTCTTGAGTTGGGAAAATCTTGTGCAATACACCGACGCATGTCTTGTATTCAAGATCCTTAATGGCCTGGCTCCCCCTCCACTCAATGTTTTTGTTAAACAGAAAACCCAGACATATGGCAGCAGATCCACAAGGTCTGCCATGAGAGGTGACTGTATAGTTCCCCTAAGGAAAAGCACCTTTAGTAAATCTGCATTCTCTGTGAGAGCTTCCCATGTCTGGAATACACTGCCATCAGACACACATAACTGCACCACATATCACACTTTCACAAAATGCTTGAAGACATGGCTAAAGGTCAATCAGATTTGTGAACATGGTCCCTAGCTGTGTGTTGCCGCTTTCCATGTTGTCTGTTGTCTGTAGCTTGTGAGGTGTGGAAACACTTTGTTGCTTTTATGAATTTTGTCTTGCTGCTTTTTGTTCTATGTTGCTCTGTCTGTATGCTACGTCTTGCTTGTCCTATGTTGCTCTGTCTGTATGCTATGTCTTGCTTGTCCTATGTTGCTATGTTGCTATGTCTATGGTGCTATTGTCTATATTGTAATTGTTTTTAATAACTTGCCCAGGGACTGCGGTTGAAAATTAGCCGGCTGGCTAAAACCGGCACTTTTACTGAAACGTTGATTAATGTGCACTGTCCCTGTAAAAATAAAATAAACTAAACTAAATCCCGTTAGCGGGATAATTTTTGTCAACATCCGCTAAATTGCAGAGCGCCAAATTCAAATTAAATTACTACAAATATTTAATTTTCATGAAATCACAAGTGCAATATAGCAATATAGCAAAACACAGCTTTGCTTGTTGTTAGTCCACCTGGCATGTCCGATTTCAATAAAACTTTTCTGCGAAAGCATACCAAGCGTTTATGGAAGGACATCTCTCTCAGTAGACAAAATATTACAAACAGCTAGCAGATTAGTCATAAAAGTCAGAAAAGCAATATATTAAATCGCTTACCTTTGATGATCTTCAGATGTTTACACTCACGAGACTCCCAGTTACACAATAAATGTTCCTTTTGTTCCATAAAGATGATTTTTATATCCAAAATACCTCCATTTGGTTGGCGCGTTATGTTCAGAAATCCACAGGCGCGAGCGGTCACGACATCGCAGACAAAAATTCTAAATAGTATCCGTAATGTTCATAGAAACATGTCAAATGTTTTTTATAATCAATCCTCGGGTTGTTTTTCCAATATGTAATCAATAATATATCAACAGGGACTGTAGCTTCTTTAATAGGAGAGAGAGAGAAAATGGCTGCTCCAAGCTGTTGCGCATGCAAAACGCTGCTGGCAACCAGCCATCCCCTTACGCGATATGATCTTTCTCACTAATTTTTTCAAAATAAAAGCCTGAAACTATGTCTAAAGACTGTTCACACCATGGGGAACCCATAGGAAAAGGAATCTGGTTGATATCCCTTTAAATGGAGCGAAGGCAGGCTATGGAACATGGAGCTTTCAAAATAGAAGCCCCTTCCGGTTGGATTTTCCTCAGGTTTTCACCTGCAATGTCAGTTCTGTTATACTCACAGACAATATTTTGACAGTTTTGGAAACTTTAGAGTGTTCTATCCAGATCTGACAATTATATGCATATTCTAGATTCTGGGCCTGAGAAATAGGCTGTTTAATTTGGGTACGTTTTTCATCCAAACATCAAAATACTGCCCTCTACACTCAACAGGTTAAACATGTAGGTACATACAAGCGTCTTATATCAGTTTAAAGCTTAAATTCTTGTTCATCTAACTGCACTGTCCGATTTACAGTGACCATTACAACGAAAGCATGCCTTGCGATTGTTTGAGGACGCCTTCCCACATCACACAAAATATTTTTCCACCAGCACAGGTTTCATAAATGTACAAATAGTGATTAAATATTCACTTACGTTTTGAAAATCTTCCTCTGATTTGTCATACAAAGGATCCCAGCTATAACATGTATTGTCATTTTGTTAGATAAAATCCTTCTTTAATACCCAAAAAGTATGTTTAGTTGGCACCATCGATTTGAGTAATCCACTCGTTCAACATGCAGAGAAAGGAATCCAAAAACTTTGTTAAAACAAGTCAAAATATGTTTCTATTGACTCAGATACCCTAACATGTCATCAAACTACAATATTTCATACGGAAAGAAGCATGTTCAATAGGAAACCAATATTAGCAGGTGCATCTTGTCTTCCTTGCGCGCCCAAACACGAATTTCCAATAGTTTGTCCCAGTACTAAAACAAATTATTCTCACTTATTTTTTTTTTTTTTTGGGGGATTTTCTCCAACCATATCTATTGTGTTAAATTCTCCTACATTATTATGACATTTCTACAAACTTCAACATGTTTTCTTTCCAATGGTACCAAGTATTTGCATATCCTGGCTTCAGGGCCTGAGCAACAGGCAGTTTACTTTGGGCACGTCAGTCAGGGGGATATTGAGAAAAAAGGACCCTATCCTGAAGAAATTCAGGCATCTGCAACAATCTTTTTCTTTAGAGGATAGGGAGTCTAACAGGAACACTGGAGCGTAAACTCAGCCATGATATCATGAACATGATTCCTTTTGCCAACATTTGGCCAACATTTGGGGGAACAATAATCCCTTTTTTGCCATTCCCATCTGAATGCTTTGTGAACAAATGTCCGCTCCAAGTTCACATCTAATTACCCTATTATGAATGTTTTGTAGTGCAACTTGACTAATCATGGATGTCTCTGAGCCATGTGGAAAGAAATAAGGTGTGTGTGTGTGTGTGTGTGTGTGTGTGTGTGTGTGTGTGTGTGTGTGTGTGTGTGTGTGTGTGTGTGTGTGTGTGTGTGTGTGTGTGTGTGTGTGTGTGTGTGTGTGTGTGTGTGTGTGTGTGTGTGTGTGTGTGTGTGTAAGTGAACACATGTAAGAAAAATAATACTCTTTTCCCACCAATAATTACAAGCAAATGCATACTAATACCAATTACACACCTTTAAACTAATGCTACTAATGACAATGAAATTCTAGGTAATAAACATACTTTTGGTTGGTTAATAGGAAGTGTGACAGAGTGCGCCATTCGCATCTGTAAATGTTTTATTTGAATGAGTATACAAAACATGAAGAACACATGCTCTTTCCATGACATAGACTGACCAGGTAAATCCAGGTGAAAGCTATGATCCCTTGTTGATGTCACTTGTTACATCCACTCCAATCAGTGTAAATGAAGGGGAGGAGACCGGTTAAAGAAGGATTTCTACGCCTTGAGACAATTGAGACATGGATTGTGTATGTGTGTCATTCAGAGGGTGAATGGTCAAGACAAAAAATGTAAGTGCCTTTGAACAGGGTTTGGTAGTAGATGCCAGATGTGTATCAAGAATGGTCCACCACACAAAGGGCATCCAGCCATCTTGACACAACTGTGGGAAGCATTGGAGTCAACATGGGCCGGGGGGGCAAACACAGTCTGCTTAAACTAATAACACCCAAACAATTATACATTTTCATGTCTTTATTGAACACACTGTGTAAACATTCACAGTGCAGAGTGGAAAAGTATGTGAACCCTTGGATTTAATAACTGGTTGACTGTCCTTTGGCAGCTATAACCTCAACCACACATTTTCTGTAGTTGCAGATCAGACCTGCACAACAGTCAGGAGGAATTTTGGACCATTCCTCTTTACAAAACTGTTTCAGTTAAGCAATATTTTTGGGATGTCTGGTGTGAACTGCTCTCTTGAGTTCATGTCACAGCATCTCAATCGGGCTGAGGTAAAGACACTGACTGGGCCACTCCAGAAGGTGTATTTTCTTCTCTTGAAGCCGTTCTGTTGTTGATTTACTTCTGTGTTTTGGGTCATTGTCCTGTTGCATCACGCAACTTCTATTGAGCTTCAATTGGCGGATAGATAGCCTAACATTCTCCTGCAGAATGTCTTGATGAACTTGGAAATTCATTTTTACGTTGGTGATAGCAAGCTGTCCGGGCCCTGAGGCAGCAAAGCAGCCCCAAACATGATGCTCCCTCCACCGCACTTTACAGTTGGGATGAGGTGTTGATGTTCGTGTGCTGTGCCTTTTTTCATCCACACATGGTGTTGTGTGTTCCTTCCAAACAACTCAACTGCAGTTTCATCTGTCCACAGAATATTTTGCCAGTAGCACTGGGGAACATCCAGATGCTCTTTTGTAAACTTCAGACGTGCAGCAATGTTTTTTTTGGACAGCAGTGCCTTCTTCCGTGGTATCGTAGACTCGTCAACAGAGGTGTTAGCATGTTCCAGAGATTTCTGTAAGTCTTTAGCTGACACTCTAGGATTCTTCTTAACCTCATTGAGCATTCTGCGCTTTGCTCTTGCAGTCATCTTTGCAGGACGGCCTAGGAAGAGTAGCAACAGTGCTGAACTTTCTCAATTTATAGACATTTTGTCTTACCATGGACTGATGAACATCAAGGCTTTTGGAGATACTTTTGTAACCCTTTCCAGCTTTATGCAAGTCAATTTTTTTTATTTTAGGTCTTCTGCGATCTCTTTTGTTTGAAGCATGGTTCACATCAGGCAATGCTTCTTGTGAATAGCAAACTAAAATTTTGTGAGTGTTTTTTATAGGGCAAGGCAGCTCTAACCAACATCTCCAATCTCATCTCATTGATTGGACTCAAGGTTAGCTCACTACAATTCACTTTTGGGAATTCAATAGCCTAGGAATTCACATACTTTCCCCAACCGACACTGTGAATGTTTAAATTATATATTCAATATAGACAAGAAAAATACAATAATTTGTGTATTATCAGTTAAGCACACTATGTTTGTCTATTGTTGTGACTTAGATGAAGATCAGATCAAATATGATGATCAAATTATGCAGAAATCCAGGTAATTCCAAAGGGTTCACATACTTTTTTCTTGCCATTGTGTGTGCATTATATGCATTATGCATGTGTGTGTTTACATCCATAAAACATGTGTAATCTCATTGCTAACTCTATGCACTGTGTATTCCACAGCTAAAGGCATGCCGGCATGCAACCCCACACCTAAGAACCACCTCATTAGGCTGCCCATGGACTGTGTTCAGCCTGGGACTGACTCTAAGCTCTACAACGCTGGCCGCTGCACCCACAACAAGTGTGTAGGCTCCCTGGACTTTGACCTGCGCTGCAGGGATGGAGGTGGCTACTGCTGCGGGGTCCAGAAGATGGAGAGCCGGGTGATCAACTGTGGGAGCTACAGCCTACCCATCAAAGCTGTGACTGAGTGTGGCTGCCTGAAGTGTGTGGTGCCCAAGGTGCTTGTGCGTGGCAGGGTGGTCACCGTTGACAATGATGAACCACTGCGTTTCGGGCACATGTACATTGGCAAGGAGAGAGTGGGCACCACAGGGTACAAAGGAGGTTTCACGCTCAATATAACCCCAGATACAGAGAGGCTAGTGGTCAACTTTGTGGATCCCACAGAAAAATTCATTGACACTCCTAAGGTGTTTATCTTTGACAAGAGAGGGGGCTCTGTTTACCATGACGTGAAGGTGATGAGAAAGCAGGAACCTATTGATATCAATGCTGGAGAGACAAATACCATTGACTTAGGAGAAATCAAAGGAGAGGACCCCATTGGACAGATTGTCATACCTCCAAATTCTTTCCTCAGAAAAAATGGGGAGGTGTACGAAGGTACGGTGAAAGCCAGTGTCACCTTCATTGACCCCAGGAACATCACCACAGCTGCTGCAGCGCCTGGTGATCTCAACTTTGTGGACGATGAGGGTGACATGCTTCCACTGAGGACATATGGGATGTTTTCCGTTGACTTCAGAGATGATACGAACCAGGAAGTCCTAGGGGCTGGAGCGGTCCAAGTACTCCTAGACACGCAGCACGTCAAAATGCAAGAACACATTCCCAAAATGAAACTGTGGTCCCTCAACCCAGAAACAGGTGTCTGGGAGGAGGAGAGTGACTTTCACTACACTCAGACCACATCTGGTGGTAATGGACGGCGCAAGCGAGAGGAGCGCACTTTCCTCATAGGTAATATGGAAATCAGGGAGCGTCGACTTTTCAACCTGGATGTGCCTGAGAACCGCCGCTGCTACGTCAAAGTGAGGACATACATGAGTGACAAATTCCTGGCCACTGAGCAGTTGGAAGGTGTGGTTATCAGCCTGATAAACCTGGAGCCCAAGCCTGGCTTTTCCTCTAACCCCAGAGCATGGGGTCGCTTTGACAGTGTGATAACTGGACACAACGGAGCCTGCCTGCCAGCCTTCTGTGATGCTCAGGTGCCTGATGCTTACACAGCTTACGTCACAGGCATTATGGGTGGTGAAGAACTGGAAGCAGCTCCCTCAACCCCCAAGATGAACCCAAACATCATTGGAGTGTCTCAGCCATATTTAGACAAGATAGACTACCAGCGTTCAGACCACAATGATCCAGCTCTTAAGAAAACAGCCTTCAGAATCAACTTGGCAAAACCCAACCCCAATAATTTGGAAGAGACCAACGGGCCAATATACCCCTACCAAAGTTTAATATCCTGTGAAAATGCTGAAGTCAATGCCAACCATTTCCGATTCTTCAGAGTGGAAAAGGACAAATACGAATATAACGTTGTGCCCTTTCAAGAGAACGACTTAACATCGTGGACAGGTGACTACCTCTCTTGGTGGCCCAACCCTCAAGAGTTCAGGGCTTGCTTCATCAAGGTCAAGATCCAGGGACAAAGGGAGGTTATGATAAGGTCACAGAACCATGGAGGCACCCACCCTGAGACTGCAGGCCAGCTGTACGGCATCAGAGACATCCGCAGTACCCGCGACATGCACGTGGCCAACATCTCAGCAGCTTGCCTCGAGTTCAAGTGCAGTGGTATGCTCTTCGACCAAGCCGCAGTCGATAGGTCCCTCATATCAGTCCTCCCACAGGGCAACTGTCGGAGAGTGGGCATCAACAGCCTCTTAAAGGAGTATCTGACCAAGCACCCCCCTACCTCACCGAACAACGAGTCCCATGCCTTCAACATGCTGGCCCCAGTCGACCCCTTGGGGCACAACTATGGCATCTACACAGTCACGGACCAGAACCCAAGGGTGGCAAAAGAGATCGCCATTGGACGCTGTTTTGACGGTACCTCTGACGGCTTCTCCAGACAGATGAAGTCAGACACTGGGGTTGCTCTGACCTTCAGCTGCCCAGAAAGGACTTTAACCAGGGAGAGTCTCTTCCAACGCCTCCAGACAAACCCCAGCCAGACCCTGTCTCAGATGGCAAGGGACATGAGGGAGGCGCAAGGGCTGCAGGTCCGAGGAAGGTCCTCCCGGGTAGTGACCTACCCCTCTGAATCCACAAGCCGCAGATCCAGCTCCTCTAGCAGGAGGAGATCTACGATGCGGACACAGAACCGGCAGTAGATCTGCCGTTAATAAGTGAGTTACAAGTTTTCGTTGTGCCACAGAGTGTAAACAAAAGTAGTATTTTTAGTGTGCGTAAAGTTTTCCACTTTCTGTACTTGAATCCTAATAACTTTAATTTATTCCTAGGTCTTTGGGTTAGAAATGAAGATGACGTACTCTCACAAACAAAAGAAGGAAATGTCAAGTTGTGTCAGCCTGGTGATGTTGGATGTGAACTTTCTCTGAACACAGTACGGTAATCTATTGAAGCAGTAACTTCTCCAGCAAAACCACACAGGAGAGAGAAATTAAGACTTTTTTTTCTCTGAAACTTACTGGAAGGGTTTGGCAATACATATCAGTATTCATTGTATTCCTTGAGAAGAAATACATTTATTTAGCTTTCATCAGTCCAGTAAAGTAAAGGATATCTATTTAATTGGCATTAATAGGATTTTAAGAAGGAAACCAATTCCCGAGGAATATTTGGATTTATCGCGTTCCACATTAACCATTGTTAACCAACCGTCTTTTCTGATATCTCTGATCGCTTGAGTTATAACCAACTGCAACTGTAAACGGCAGTCAAAATGCTAAACACTTCATAATCGATCAACGCTTTCCATTGCACTCATGAGTCCCTCAAGACCAAAGGAACATGAGGTCCTAGTGATCTAGTTTGTTTGTAACAGACAGTGGGCCCCTTTTCTAGAAACCGGGAAGTCTTTGCTGCCAAAAATAGGCATTATTTAAGAAGATGCAATGGGGTGCAAGGAGTTATCGAGTTTGTGGAACAGAGGACGCTTCTTAGTGCGCTTGTTTCTAGCGTTTCTCTCTCCAAATAAGCATGTCACATTGCCAACTGAGATCCAGACCTTTTCTCTAACCTGAATCCAACATGTACCGGGCCCCAGCCAACACAAGCATCCCTTATCAAAACGCATCTCAGCAGTTGACTGAACAGAGCCTGCGGTAGGGGACCTGAGAGCGGATATTGTGGGGGATGACACAATTCCCTTCAGTCCTCAGTTCCCACAAAGTCCCCAAGTACTTATCCAACACACCTCTCTGTCTGTTCTTCAACATCCCCCCCAACATTACTGTCAGGAATGTAAAAAACTAAAACAAATCAACATCAGAGAAGAAACCCTATTTATACATTGCAGATAATTAGCTGGGCTAGTTCCAAAACTAAATTGACTGAATTGTTGTTAAATGTGGGAGTGTCTGTCTTTGTCTCATCAAGTGCAATAGCTATGTTCTATTTTGACCTGAGAGCCCTTGCAAATCATCACGTGACAAGCCAATTATATACTGCACCAGGTACTGCTGGTAAATAGGGTGAATCCTTCAGTAGGTTTGGCTATGGTATACCGAGTGTATTTGTAAGGGAGCTTGTACGGGATTCAATTGCTTTTTGAATTACAGTGTATAACAATCACTTAAATGTTAGGTCATCATTTTACACTGTCAGTGCCACATATATTTCTGATATTTCTGCAATCTGCTCCCATTATAATGTTTTCATATCTTGCTGCATGACGCATTAACTTTTAGCAAGAAGTGTACAATCATATTTTCAGTTTAGAGAACGCAGTCCCTTTCCAGAGGGACACATTTATCTCAACGGTATTATTTCCCCATAGCTACTAAACAACAACTTATTATTAATATAGTTAACTTGCAGACAGGCCTCTGATTATTACAGGACCAATTCCACAAATGTGTTTCCCAAAGGGAAAATAGGCTCTGGGAGAATTAAGTTGTATTTAAACAGTCCTTCAGTAGAACCAATTATGAACATGCCATCTTTCTACCCATCAATGAGTATGAGTTTTAGAGGTTCTCCAGTGCTTGGGCATTAGAGTGGCAAGTGGGAAGACATTCAAAGAGGCCCATTTAATTGGATTCAGTAATTGGAGGAAAGTTCCCAATTGATAGTAGGTCCAAACTTGTTTATCTATGTAGTGGGTGGCTGTGGGTCTCTTCAGACTGCTGGAGAGCTCCTAGAGCTGAACTAATCCAAACCCAATTGAGTGCCTGTAGAACAAGGAGGAAGCAAACATGGCTGGCTCGTAGTTATCAGCCCAGCTGTTAATTAGGAAATACATTACATATACACTTGGGGGTACTTTGAAGAGTTTAACCGAGACTGTCACAAACAACCAAACAAGTTGATTTCCAGACAGCATGTGGATATAATTTAGGCACAAGAGAGGTCTGTGGTCGAGTACGTTCAACATTTAAACGACCATACCTTTAAATTGGCTCAATTTTCGAGGTGTTTTCTTCAATGTCAGTCAGAAAAACCTCAGGGAACTAAGTAAATTGAAACCATTGCAGTTTATTGTACAGTTTATTAGCAACAGCCCCAAAAATATCTTATAAAATAGATACTCGGGATCAAATAGATTTAACAAGTATATTGTACAGTGCCTCTAGAAAGCGATACGTGGAAATGATCATTTATGGCCCTCTAGTCATTATCAATGACCTCTACCATCATGGGCATGTTAAACCCTCTTAGAATGGACAGTCCAGCAGTTCATTAAAATAAACCAATCAGCTTATTTGGAGCAGATTGTTGCATCCAGGCTGTGAGTAAGATGATGGTAATTGGGTCCACGTGTGGAAAAGACAACTCTCATTAACCACAGTAGGGTGTGAGGTGAGAGATGAGGGGCCACAGCAACAACTCATTCAACAACTGGAGGACTTGCAACACCAAAGAGGAGTCACTTCTGGAGTCACTTGTGGGAGAAGGGTGAGATTATCTTGTGATGAATTTGAATAATTACAGAGAGCTGTTGTAGAGAAAAAGGGGGAAAAGAGGTCTTTCGCCTCGCTGTCCATCACTTATCTGAAGCTGAAGTCGTCACTTCTGGAAGTAGGCTGTTTAAAGTAAACATAAGTTGACTGGTAGATGTTTCATGAAGAGGCTTTGAGGGAGGTTGAGAGACAGAGTAAGTCTAATTGCCAATGTTACATAACACATTGTGTGAGAAAAATAGTAAGGACTATCCGAACAGTCTCTGATCAGTTTCCTGATTCATTAGCTTTAAGAGGAGAGAGGAATGGAAGAGAGTTTCCTATTCAAATGTAGAAACATGCCGATGTTGTGGAAGAAAAACCTCAAACAGAAAACAGATTGCAAAGATCTCCTTTTAATACAGATTAAATAGTCAAATGACATGATCCCCTCGATTCCAGACACAGTTTCAGGTTCTAAAAATTCCCAGACAGGTTCGTCCTTCACATTTCACATAATAAGTGATAAATTACAATTTAAAAAAATGTTCACTTAGTTTTCGCTACTTCTCCATGGTAATTCAACAGTCTCGTATTTCCACTTGTCCTGTAGAATGTTGAGGTACTAGTGCTTGTAGACTCACTGACACTATACAGCCCTGCCTTGGCTTCAGGTTGATTTCTGAGTGTGCCTGTGCCACCAGCATGAGTGCATGCATCTGTCCTCCCTCTCCTGTACAGTCTGGCTGCTCTCAGGGAGACTGTAATTTACTCCGGAATATCCTCTGGTGAAGCGAGCGTTGGATCTTTCCATATTGTCTGACCTATTAAGAGAGACTTGTATGGTTGCCACTGTGCTCTGGAAGATGTCTTGGGGACCCATAAACGCATTATATAAATCAATTTCTGAGAATTCTCTGTTTAATCATTACATGACATGTACCGCATGGCGTTGCCCATTTGTTTTTATTTTTCATGTGTAAATTGTGTATTGTATGGAATTTACTAAATGTATAAGGAATTGTAAATAAACCTTTGCTGTAAAAATTTCCGGTGATATTATGTCCTGATTTGATACATGTCATATGTGTATATATTCAATGATAGTTCTCGAAATAGTTCAGAAATATGCAAATGTGAGTTTCAAAACGTAATTGGCAAAAGGGAATATTCTATTGACGTGAGGTATCGTGAAAATGATATTTAAAAAAAACCCCACAAGATTAAGGGATAACTGGGTTTGCATAATTCATAACATCAACGACACAAAACACAACAGTCATAACAAGGAATATCAAATGGTACGAGAAACCACAGAAGTAGCATCTACAGTATCCGGCATCTACAGTTACAAAAAAACACCAAATGACAAAAATAGAGCTTTGCATGTGAGAGACAAACGTTAATTAATAACCTACATTGCAAAGTTCTGGCATCAACAATGGGTACCCTCGAGGTCAGGGGATGGCTAAGGACAACCTGTGAATGTAATCCAATAAAATAAACAACAGATTACTCGAAAACATCTGGATCCACAAAATGTGAATACTACTCTTGGACCATATACGCGGGACCCAGTAAAAAGTGATTGTTCTACCAAATACACAATACACAATGATCTCAATTGTCAGTGAATATTACCCCTCAGGTGATGAATCATTAAACACAGAGCACAGGTCCTGTCCTCACAGCACTCAAAGCCAATGGAAATATTATCATAATAAAGTCCCATAAGGAGGCTGGGAGGAGGGAAAACTGGAATGGCAAGCCACACTTTCACTGACAGTATTTTGGAAAAGTCAGAGTGAGAACATCTATTGGATAGAAGATGTAGTGAATGTTGCTGCCAGTGTAGAAGAAGAAGATGTAGTGAATGTTGTTGTAGAAGAAGATGTAGTGAATGTTGTTGTAGAAGAAGAACATGTAGTGAATGTTGTTGCCAGTGTAGAAGAAGAAGAAGATGTATTGAATGTTGTAGAAGAAGAAGATGTAGTGAATGTTGTTGCCAGTGTAGAAGAAGAAGATATACTGAATGTTGTTGTAGAAGAAGTGTCATGCCCTGATCTGGTTCACCTGTCTTGGTGATGGTCTCTACTCACCCCCAGGTGTCTCCTGTTTTCCCCATTAGTCCCCAGTGTATTTATCCCTGTTTTTCCTGTCTCTCTGTGCCAGTTTGTCTTGTTTTGCCAAGTCAACCAGCATATCTCCTAGCGCTGATTTTTCCCAGTCTCTGTCTTTTCCTAGCCCTCCTGGTTTTGACCCTTGCCTGTCCTGTCCGAATCGGCCTGCCTGACCACTCTGCCTGTCTTGACCCTTGAGCCTGCCTATCCCCTTGTTCTGTTTGGACTCGGACCTGTTTACTGAACCCCTGCCTGTCCTGACCTCGAGCCTGCCTATCCCCTGGTACTGTTTGGACTCTGACCTGGTTTAACTCTCGCCTGTCCCCCGACCTGCCTTTTGCCTACCCCTTTTGTGTAATAAATATCGGAGCTCAACCATCTGCCTCCTGTGTCTGCATTTGGGTCTTGCCTTGTGCCCTTATAGTACGAACTGGCCATGACAGACCCAGCAAACTGAGACCAGCTCCATCACGCTGTCTCCCTACAGGGAGCCACCATTGGGAGGCATGAGGAGCTACTGCTGTACCTTCCAGGGCTGCGTTCTCTGACTGAATGCCATGACCAAGGGTTCAAGACTATAATGGAGCAACTCAGTGAGTTAGCTCATAGGCAGCCGTCCACCTCTGAGACCTCCCAATCACCCAGTAACCTTTCTACTACTAGTGGATTTGTTCAACCCTTCCTGGCTCCTCGAGAACCCTGCTTACCTCTGGAGCGTTATGCATGCGATCCTGGTACCTGCTGGGTGTTTCTTTCCCAGAACTCCAGCCCTCTTCGTTCCCGTTGGACCGATCAAAGATAGTCTTTAATCATGCTAATGTCCGGAAGGGTGCTCTCCTGAGCAGCAACTGTGTGGGAACAGCAATCTGCTGTGTGCCATAGCCTGGAGGAATTCATGGCAGAAGTGCCGAAGGTTTTTGATTATCCGGTGCCCGGGAGAGAGGCAGCTCAAACTACTGCATATGAGCTCGCAGCTCTGGAAATACCACGGGACCTCAATTCCCTCATCGCCATTGATGAGCACCTACGAGAATGCCGGTGTGAGAGGTCGGGTCTCGGGAACACTCGTTCATCTGCTGATGCTGGCACCCGTCCAAAGGAATTTCTGTCTCTCTGTGCCAGTTTGTCTTGTTTTGCCAAGTCAACCAACGTTTCTCCTAGCTCCTATTTTTCAGTCTGTTTTTTTCCTAGCCCTCCTGGATTTGACCCTTCCTGTCCTGACGCCGAATCCGCCTGCCTGACCACTCTGCCTGTTCTGACCACTCTGCCTGTTTGAGCCTGCCTATTCCCTTGTTCTGTTTGGAATCGGACCTGGTTTATGAACTCTCGCCTGTCCACGACCTGCCTTTTGCCTACCCCTTTTGGTGTAATAACCATCTGCCTCCTGTGTCTGCATTTGGGTCTCGTCTTGTGCCCTTATAAGAATATGTAGTAAATGCTGTTGCCAGTGTAGAAGAAGAATATGTTGTAGAAGAGGAACACATTTCTCTTGACTGAATAGCCCATTTCAGGTCCTGAGTCGCTGACGCCAGTTACCAGTCTTTCCTTTGCCATTGCATCAGTAAGGCAAGAACCTGTCTGTGCATCGGTCAAAGGGGAAATGCTGACAAGGCTTTAATAAATACGTATTACAGAACCATAACCAGAAATTACAATACCCTTCATGTGGGTTCTTTTGGATCTCAGCTAGGTACTAAAAATGGCAGACTCCTGTTGAAGTGGGGGTCATATAGCTGGGCTCGTGTTTCTATTCCCTCTGTGCTACTGCAGGGATCATTTCATTTAAAACCTCAACTCAGCCAAACTAATGGCTTTTTAATGTAGCTGTAACTTAACTGGAGCTATTCATAGCTATTGTCATCTTTTCTTTGAGGGAAGGTTAGCCTGACGTGAACAAAATGCATTGATGAAATGTAAGTGATAGACACGTCCGCAGTTAAATGGTTGACGAAAAGCTCTGTCCACGGTGACACTAGCTTGGAGGAAAGGAGTTAGGAAGAGGTTAGGGTATATATCAGGACATTTTTGTGGGACTCTGCTTTGGACCTCAGTTACCTCACACCAGTTTCAATATAATACTCTTTCACCTTACAGTAATGCATTTTAAAGGTGTGAAGATCTGACACTTTTCTACTTAAATGTTACATTTTTCCAACAGTCCTTAATGCCAGTAAGATTTGAATATTGGAAATATAATTAGAAAATACAATATATATACTGTATATAGAATCCATAGAGGGGAGAATGAAAAAGTACTTACGTTGAACAGTGGATACGTGACAGCTGGAAACATAGAAAAGAGACACAACTTGACTCTTAGCTTTGACGTGAGCAGAGAGCTCACTCTGGGCAGAACGTGTCAGAACACTCAATACTAGGGATGGGAATTGCCATGGACCTCATGATATGATATTATCACCATACCTAGGTTCTGATATGTTATGTATTGCAATTCTCACAATTGTACATGTATTGCGGTTTGATGTTCCAAACATATTGCTCACCATATGTCTGCTGCAGAGGGACAAGGGAGAGCCATATAAATAAAATACCTGAAAACATGTTGGCTCCCTATTTAAAAAGGAGAACAAGTTATGAAGGAAAAATACTGGATTTTGGGTGCAGATACAATAAACTAGCAATATGATATATCATCAAAAATAATATCCCAGTATGTAATGGTATCAATTTTTCTCTACATCACTACTCAATACTGCTGTCAGAGATGCTAGTGTAGCCTCTGCCTATTTTGTTTTTGCACACACTTCACTGACTAAGAATACACATTTCAAAATGTTGAGAAAGTCTGCCACAAGGACATACCAACACGGAGCTACTGGCGTTTCCAAAGGCAACAGACAAGCAGTCAGACCACCACCTCCAAGTAAACCCCAAACACCTCATCTGACAGCTATGTTAACCTTGGATATAAGATCATTACCCCGTGGGACTATTTGTGTGAGATGTTAACAAAATAATTTGCAGGCAACTCAATCCTTGTTTTTGCTCATGAATAGAATTATAAAGAGAAACAAATGTCTTATTTTCCAGTAATCCATTGACATGAAGGGAAGTTGATGGAAACAGCTACGTGTATAAGGTCATGCACCCTCTTGGAACAGACACCTGTCAGGTGGATTATCTCGGCAAAGGAGAAATGCTCACTGACAGGGATTTAAACTCATTTTTTGCATAACATTTTTGAGAAATAAGCTTTCTGTGCATATGGAAAACATCTGGGATCTTTTATTTCAGCTCATGAAACAGGGGACTAACACTTTACATGTTGAATTTATATTTTTGTTTAGTGTAGTTCACATTCACCAATATATCTGGGCACTGAATACAAAACAGCTGCAGGATTAGCTTTCAGGGGTAGAGACACCGCATTGGAAGTACATTTGCACATTTATATAGTGAGCAAATAGTTCAAAACAATTTTCTCAATGATCAATTCTAGCGCTCATTATTCTCTTTGGATTTCAGACTTTCCATAATTTGATAGAAGCCAGACTGCCTCTGTCAGGTATTTGGCAAGGGGACATCCTCAGGTTGACTTTTCCATGCTGTGGACTGTTAACAGTTATTTAACAGAAAATGTTTAATTACAGCTACTTTGTTTCTACCCTTCATGATGAATTACTTAGTTATTACTAGACTATAAATATGATGTCATTAGGTAATGTATAATTTCCTGCATGCCCCAATTTAAGATATAATCCATGTTATTGAAATATGATATTAAAAAAGAGCCTGCTGGATGCTTAACTTTGGTGTAGCTTTGTGGACTGAATGGAGATATGATTATGATGTTATTGAAACATTTGGAAGATGTCACTTCATAAAGGCCAAAGTTGTTATATTTTATATTATATCTTACGCAGGTCTACTCCGGATGACAGTTCATATGAAGTGTCAAGTATGGAGAAAGTCAGTCATAATCAATAAATCGAAAGATCCAAAACCATTCAAAGTTATGTTTCCTTATGGTACCGAGAGACATTTTAACATTTTCTTATGCAAATAACAATTATTTTGTGTGTTTTCCAAAATGTACATATGCTACTTATGATCTGTGTTTCTTCAGCTTCTATAAACTCGGTTTCCATCTCTATTATGGTAATAGCCCTAATGCTGGCAGTAGATACGTGACGTGACTAACTGTCTAGTACCACAACCCAAAACAGAGGCTCCTTGTTCTGATCTCTTAGCTACTTTCACAGGTAGGCCTGCTGTATAGTCACATAGGGATACATGCAGATATCAGAAAGAGTGAATGCTATTGCTGTCATGATATTTGACCTCACTGGACCTCAGTGAAAGCACATGCTTTTAGCAGTAATTCTATATACTGGGTGATGAAAAATATGAATAAACCAGTAACCATATCCCAGAGCATTCTGTGCTGTAATAAACTGTACCACTGCCTGGTGCCCACAATGATAGTAATTTTCCCACTTCAGGAGTTTGAAGATGCTAAAAGGTGTTGGTCTGATTTATGGAGTACAAATAAAATTAGGGAAAAGCATTACACAGTAGGGTTTTTTATTTGCCCACCAGCCAGCCGACGCACGAACTACGTGACTACACAGCAGGCTGGTGTTCGCAAATCTATGAGATTTGGCCAGAGAGACTTTATGTCAGCACTGCATGTTGCCTCAATCCATGGAAGGAAAGGAAATATCCACTTTTCTCCTTCTTAAGACGATGTACTATAACATGAAATGGTGTCAGGATACACTCATAGTAACTCATAATACTCATAAACAAATTTTAAAAACTCAATTGAGGATTAGGTTGATAATGAATATCTATTTTGGAGACAAAATAATTGTCTTAGAGACTGATTAGGAAGACGCAACGGTCACATTTGGTTTAGTTGTGTTAGTGTTGTTAGATTTACAGTGCCTTTAGAAAGTACCCATACCACTTGATTTATAGAACATTTTATTACAGCTTGAATTCAAAACAAATGAAATTGATTTTTGTTCTCATCCATCTACAAACAATACACCATAATGACAAAGAGAAAACATGTTGATAGAAATGTTTGCAAATGTATTGAATATGAAATACAGAAATCTCTCATTAACATAAATATTCACACCCCTGAGTCAATACATGTTAGAATCACATTTGGCAGCGATTACAGTTGTGAGTTTTTCTGGGTCAATCTTTAAGAGCTTTGCACACCTGGATTGTACAATATTTGCACATTGTTATTTAAAATAATGTCCTCTAGGGTTTTGCCTGTGCTTAGCTTGGTTCCATTTATTTTTATCCTAAAAAACTCCCAAGCATACCCATAACATGATGCATCCACCATGCTTGAAAATATGAAGAGTGGTACTCAGGGATGTGTTGTGTTGGATTTTCCCCAAACATAACACTTTGTATTCAGGACAAAGTTCATTGTGACATTTTTTGCAGTTTTACTTTAGTGCCTTATTGCAAGTTGTGGTATATTTTTTACACTTTGTCAATTAGGTTAGTATTGTGTAGTAACTACCATGTTGTTGATCCATCCTCAGTTTTCTCCTATCACAGCCATTAAACTCTGCAACTGTTTTAAAGTCACCATGGGCCTTATGATGAAATCCCTGAGCGGTTTCTTTCCCTTCCGGCAATTGATTTAAGAAGGACGACTGTGTCTTTGTAGTGACTGGGTGCATTGATACACCATCCAACGTGTAATTAATAACTTCACCATGCTCAAAGGGATATTCAATGTATGTCCCGGCCGTTAAAAGAAGAGGACCAAGGTGCAGCGTGGTGAGCGTACATTTTCTCCTGATTTGGAAAATGACACCGAACAAAACAATAAACACTACAAAAACAAACAGTGACGCTAAAGACTATGTGCCCTAAACAAAGTCAACTTACCACAAACACAGGTGGGAAAAAGCGCAGCCGAAGTGTGGTTCTCAATCAGAGACAACGATAGACAGCTGTCCCTGATTGAGAACCCTACCCGGCCAAAATATAGAAATACACAACATAGAACATAGAATACCCACCCCAACTCACGTGACAATGTCAGATTTTTTTTTTACCCATCGACCAATAGGTGTCCTTCTTTGCAAGACTTTGGAAAACTTCCCTGGACATTATAGTTGAATCTGTGTTCGAAATTCAATGCTCGACTGAGGATCCTTACAGATAATTGTATGTGTGGGGTACATCATTTTAAACACTAATGTTGCACACATAGTATTTCCATGCAACTTATCTTACTTGTTATTTAGCACATTTTTACTCTTGGATTTATTTAGGCTTGCCAAAACAAAGGGGTTGAATACATACTGACTCAAGACATTTCATCTTTGAATTTTTTATTCATTTGTAAACATTTCTAAAAACATAATTCCCTTTTGACATTATGGGGTATTGTGTGTAGGCCAGTGACAAAACAAATCTAAATGTAATCCATTTTAAATTCAGGCTGTAAGACAACAAATTGTGGAAAAAGTCAAGGGCTGTGAATACTTTCTGAAGGCTCTCTATATTCACTTTAATGCAACAATGCCTGACTATTAGGCTGTAGACAAGAATTTCACAACTTTGCACAACAGTTGCTTAATTGGTTCTAACTAAGAATTCTGTGTAACGAGGTGGGGTTATGAATTCATCAGTCATAGAGCATTCTTCAAATACATTCCTCTGGTTCCCAGTCACCTACAATAGCCTACACTGTTGTGAAGTGGGTGAGGTGGCTTTGGTCCAAAACACTGTCTTGGCAACATGTCTGTCCTCATAGCCTATAAAGTGGAAAAATGTAAAGGTCCAGACTGCTGTTGAGTCAAAACTACTTAGGCTATACATTTTCTATTCATAAGTACATTTACATTTACATTTAAGTCGTTTAGCAGACGCTCTTATCCAGAGCGACTTACAAATTGGTGCATTCACCTTATGACATCCAGTGGAACAGCCACTTTACAATAGTGCATCTAAATCTTTTAGGGGGGGTGAGAAGGATTACTTATCCTATCCTAGGTATTCCTTAAAGAGGTGGGGTTTCAGGTGTCTCCGGAAGGTGGTGATTGACTCCGCTGTCCTGGCGTCGTGAGGGAGTTTGTTCCACCATTGGGGGGCCAGAGCAGCGAACAGTTTTGACTGGGCTGAGCGGGAACTGTACTTCCTCAGTGGTAGGGAGGCGAGCAGGCCAGAGGTGGATGAACGCAGTGCCCTTGTAAAGACGAAATATGCATTTTGGAAAATGGAAACAGCACTCCGTAAGGCAACAATAAAAGTAAATATACTGTAGCTGCAAGCAAGTGTAAATTACATCACTCTACTTGCTTAGCGAGTATCCCTTCCTCCTGATTCGGCCCATACCTGGCGCGCACTTGAGACCTCTGCCTTGCTAGCACACATGACCGCCCTCCTAAAGCGGTTTACCAGTCGGCGCCACTAGAAAAGATAGCTATTCTTTGGCGTAAGTGGGGACACCAGGCTGTTTTACACATCCTCATATGCTACAGAATCAACAGCCACCAGGGTCCAAATAGTCTATTAATGAACTTGGTTTCTACAAGCAAACAACTTTTTCTGCCACTGGTCAGTGTAACTTTGTTTTCAAAGGGCTAAATTTGGCCTTCAGAAATTCATTCTCAGACAAGTTATTTGCCAGCTAGCGAGGCCCAAACTCATCCATCATTAGCCTCCTCTTGTTCCCAAAACACTGTCCTCATTCCAACAACCACCCTCAGGAGTCTCTTAACACATTGGCCAACCTTGGAGAGGGGGATAGGTTTCCAGCTAATATGGTTTTCATTATGTGAAAGCACCAGCTAAAGGTTAATAACAGTACCTGCTCACAGTAAATAACATGCCTCATTCTCATCGCTTGCAATTATCCAGCTATTTTAACAGGTGAGATGAATTAGAGACAAAGTAATAAGATTGTTTGGTAAGGTATGTGCAATTTCCTTTGGCCTGATCATTATGGAGGTATGTATCCATCTTTCTTTATCGCTTGTATGTTCCGCCAGACACGACCCTGACACACAGATGTAGGATCTTAATTTGATCACTCTTTTATTGGTGAGAATTTTATTGATGAGAAAATGACAACTTGTAGTGTATTTGAGTTTGAAAAAGTATTCTAAGGTTTGTAATTTCAGACTTGATTTGCCCTAACAAAAAATGTAGCAACCCCTAAAAAATCTCCATTCATTATAATCCACATAATAATTCACAATTCCTTTTGTTGCAGGATTATTATCCTGCTGTAGCAAACTGGCTCAAATTAAGAACCTACATCTGCAGTGGGAATTTAACAGGAAACGAAACCCAGCGGTAAACTCTCCTGTAGCGAGTTCCTCTGGAAACAATAGTGTGTTCTCAGAGAGCACGTTGATTAGGGTTCACTTACGGACCACTTGTGTTTTTTCTGTTTTTTGTCAAACTGTAAATGAGATTAAAACCTCTTAAGGATAATGCGAATTTTCGCAGCTTTTTGTTAAAAATCGCGCAACATTTCAAAGTCCTGCTACTCATGCCAGGAATATAGTATATGCAAATGATAAGTACGTGTGTATAGAAAACACTCTGAAGTCTCTAAAACTGGTTAAATTGTGTCTGTGGCTATAACACAACGTGTTTAGGAGTAAAAATCCCTCGAAAAACTGTTCTCCAAAAACACAAAAAATATATTAATCCGCCAGTCAATGTATTGTTTAAGGCGACTGCAAATACATGAAGATGCCCTGTAAACGCCTACAGCTTCCACACGATGTCGCCAGTGCTGGCATTTCTAGCCAGTATGACGTTTTGCCCTTTCCTGTTTTAGTTTCTCTACAGGATGTTGTTAAAATGGAAAAGATGGACGCTGATTTCAAGACTAGCTGCTATCGAATACAGATCGCCCGTGGTGAATTGTATAGATTATTAACGTTTATTAATACCTAAAGTTGGTTTAGAAAAGTAGTTTGAAGTGTTTTGTAAAAGTTTAGAGGCAACTTTTGTCATTTTAAAAAGTGACGTTGCGTCTTGTAAAAGGGAATATTCCTGGATCAGACAGGTCTTCAGAAAACAACATTTTGGCTATACAATGACGGATTTAATCGGGAAAAAGACCCAATTGTGATGTTTATGGGATATATAGGAGTGCCAAGAAAGAAGCTCGTCAAAGGTAATGAATGTTTTATATTTTATTTCTGCGTTTTGGGTAGCGCCGGCTACCGCAAAATCTGTCGTTTTAGATGACGTTCCAGTACTTTGGGGGTGCATGCTATCAGATAATAGCTTCTCATGCTTTCGCCGAAAAGCATTTTACAAATCTGACTCGGTGGCTAGATTCACAACGAGTGTAGCTTTAATTCAGTACCTTGCATGTGTGTTTTAATGAAAGTTTGATTTTTATCAAAAACTATACGTGGCGCTCTTGAAATTTCCGCTGATTTGATCCCCACAGAGGGAGCTAATTCCTAACAAGTTGTAAAGCAAGGCCTGTCAACCTTATACCTTCTGTCAATCTCTACCTTCTGTATTCAATATCCAAAACTATAATAAAAAGGACACACTCCTTCACAAGGCAATCGTGGAGTCATCTGCATTCAGAAATTAAATGCACCGAGGAATGTTTTGAGAGCATGAAAAATTACTTTTGTTTGGCTTTGCTCCTCATACACACTGGAGAACAGAGTTATGTGAGCGCATAGGCCATATCACTGTGTTGAATATACTGAAATACAACAGTGAATGTATACAGATATAGGACTTTAATTTGATCACCCTGTTGCAGGATAACTTTCTTGCTAAGCGTATTGTAGTTTTTTAAAACTTGATTTTCCCTTATGAAAAATGTATCTATCCCTACAAAAATGTCCATGAATTATAATCCATATAATAATTAACATTTCCTGTGGCTGCAGGATTATTTTCCTGCTGTTGTAAACTGGCTCAAATTAAGATCCTATATCTGTACTCCCATCCCCTCCATCTAACTTCTTGGCCTGTCAACACTCCTCTCTCCAAACTCACATTGACTTTTTGTTGTAATCTACATGTTCTCTATTGACTGAGGCTTTCTATGTATGTTGTGATGTTACACAGCTGTCATTGTGCTGTTACACAGCTGTCATTGTGATGTTACACAGCTGTCATTGTGATGTTACACAGCTGTCATTGTGATGTTACACAGCTGTCATTGCTCGCCTGCCAACAGCTTAGATAGATTGTGAAAGAATGAGAGTAGAGGAATAATCCTCACCTAATGTAGGAGTTTGGCTCCAGTCTAGATCAAATCGTAGTGCCATGTAAGCACATACATTAGGTTCTGGGTAATAAAGGACAAGTTGAATGCAAAACAAATAACATTTCGTGGGTGGGCAGGTAGCGTAGTGGTTAGAGTGTTGGGCCAGTAACTGAAAGGATGCTAGATCGAATCACCGAGCTGACAAGGAAAAAATCTGTTGTTCTGCCCCTGAACAATGCATTTAACCTACTGTTCCTAGGCTGTCCTTGTAAATTGGAATTTGTTCTTAACTGACTTGCCTAGTTAAATAAATCTAATTAAAATAAATCAGATTGAAGACACCTCCATTCCAGATTATTCTGCTTATGAGTAAGGCTATGACTATGGCCAAGTGTTTTTCACTGTTAGTTCTTATTTCCAGGAAAAACTCCAACTCATGGGGGATCAGATCAGAACAGGGCTAGGGTATTGCAGTGGGTGTAAAGATAGTGTCATTCCTAAAGCAGAGTCTGACCCCTGTCCTCACCTCTCTCCTCTGCTGCAGGTCTGCAGGAGCGATCAGACTCCAATGTATTCCTGTCTCTATGTCTCTTTACTCATGATCATATCCAGACACAATGTGCCTTGTTCTCCAAGTGGCTGTCTGCAGGGCCCAGAAAACCAGAGGGGAGGGAAGTGAGGAGTGAAGGAGGAGGAGAAGGAGGAGGGGAGTAGTCACCATGTGAAACCACAGAGGGAGACCCAAGGTGGCCAGGTTGGTCTGTGTTGATGCTGTCATGGTGTGGCATATGAGTTAGTTTGGTCCATTATTGATGATGGAGTATGCATTGTATAATTTCTTAGAATGATTGATTGATCATTGGCCTGTTAATGCCATTCTGGCCTGCCATATAGGATCTCTCTGAGGAAAAAACATAGTGCTACTGCCTGTGTTACTGATGATTTTATAATTATAATGGATTGGGTTTTACAGTATACTGTCTAGACACTTTTCCAGGTGCTTAAAGTGCTTTACATTGTAAATTCACACTAGGACAAGGCCACTGAATACATTTATCATTTTTCAAAACAAAATTGTTCCTCCAAAAAAGTTTCCCCAGGGGAAATGTCTAATCGTTTCATGTTAAAAGTGTATTAAAAAATGCATAGAAATGCAGTAGTGAACTTACTCATCCCTCAGCCAGACATGGCAGACATGACTCAAACATGTACTTTTTCCAAACTCACAAAAACATGAAACTTGTGAAGTCCCACTGTCACTTCTCCTCATTGAGCAAAGTGTCTGGAAAGTCCATAAAATGAGTTAGAATAGAACCCGTGCCATCCATCTTCTTTGGAGGAATTTGAAGGCAGCGGTTGGAGAGACTTGGCAGTGAGGTAGCCGTTGCACAAAGCCCTGTATAAAATGGGAAGCAGTGGAATGCAAAGTGGCCCGTGGAGGGGTGTTAAGACGGTTCCAGTCTGCTGCCTGCGCCTAGGGTCAGCTGACAGTCCCAACTGCCGAGGACCCTGTCCCTCCCCCTTCCTCCTCCCCTCTAGTGGATTCTTCCTCACTACTGCCGACTATACCACAATATGACCCTGTTCAGTGTCAGACAGGAGCAGACTTAATGAGTTGGAGGACCCAGGCATCTGTTTTATAGTAAAGACATAATTTAATTGTGAAAAAATGTATTACCTTTTAATGAACCAGTCATCATATTTTCATCTGATTGTCAAACAAATCACTACAAAAGTAGGTTACCTTTGCACGTTCATCCAAAATAATGCCAGCATCCAAAGAGTAGCTGAAACTCTCTCACTGGAGAAAGCATCCAAGCAAGCGCAGCAGCGTCCCTTTCTCTTAAATATGTAGCCCATGCATCTGCTGTTGTCTGGCCAAAGAGAGTATGACCTGCCATACTCTTTTTGTCCAGACAGCATCAGATACAACAAAATCAAATTCAAATAAATCAAATGTTATATTTTGCAGTTGTTATGGCAGGTGCTGTGAAATGCTTGTTTCTCTAGCTGCAACAGTGCAGTGATACCTTACAATACAATGCACACAAATACCCAAAATAAAAAAGAAAGGAATTCATAAATATCAGAAGGAGAAATGTCACAGTCTGGAATATAAATATACAGTATATTTACATAATGGTTTGCATAGACATGGACAGTATATGAATAGAAAAGGTGTGTACAGCAGTTATATAGGATGACTAGAATACAGTATATACAGTACATATGAAGTAGGTAAAAAAGTATATAAACATTATTAAAGTGACCAGTGTTCAATGACTACGATCATAGGGCAGCAGTCTCTAAGGTGCAGGGTTGAGTTCCGGGTGGTAGTCCACTAATAACAGTGACTAAAGTTCAGGGCAGGGTACTGAGCGGAGACCGGCTAGAAGTGACTATTTAACAGTCTGATGGCCTGGAGATAGAAGCTGTTTTTCAGTCTCTCGGTCTCAGCTTTGATGCACCTGTACTGTATCCACCTTCTAGAGGGTAGCGGGGTGAACAGGCCATGGCTCGGGTGTCGTCCATGTTTCCAGTCACCTTGCCATGGTTAAATGCAGTGGTTCAGTTTGAGAGAATTATGCCATCTGTCCATGATTTTTGGTTTGGATGAGTTGCAATCGTCACAGTGGGAACAATATCCTCTTCCTGATGAACTCAGTCACAGTCACTGTATTTGTCAATGCTATTCTCCGAGACAACCTGGAACATTTCCCTGTCTTTGTGGTCAAACAATCTTGGTCAGACCAATGTTGAACAGTCCTTACCACTGGTACTTCCTGTTTAAGTTTCTTCCTATAGGAGGGGAGGAGTAGAATGGAGGTGTGATATGACATGCATAAAGCAGGGAGGGGGAGGGCCTTGTAGCCGTCCCGGAAGAGGGAGTAGCAATGGTCAAGGCTTCTCTATTAGTGAGTAGCGCAGGAGATGTGTTGATAAAACTTCAGTAGTGTTTTCTTCAGATTTGCTTTATTAACCCTTTGGCACGTACCAACAAACCAGTGTGATCATTCTGCAGTGGTCCCTGCAGCGTACGCTCAAATCGGCAGTTATGTAAAGTACTTAAAGTGAAAATACTTTAAAGTACTACTTAAGTCATTTTTTGCTGTATCTGTACTTTACTATTTATATTTTTGACAACTTTTACTTCACTACATTCCTCAAGAAAATATTGTACTTTTTACTCCAATCATTTTCCCTGACAACCCAAAGTACTTGTGTCACGCCCTGGTCTTAGTATTTTGTGTTTTCTTTATTATTTTAGTCAGGCCAGGGTGTGACATGGGTTTATTATGTGGTGTGTTTAGTCTTGTTTTTTGTAGGTATTGGGATTGTGGTATAGTGGGGTTATCTAGAAAAGTCTATGGTTGCCTGAAGTGGTTCTCAATCAGAGGCAGGTGTTTATCGTTGTCTCTGATTGGGAACCATATTTAGGCAGCCATATTCTTTGAGTGTTTCGTGGGTGATTGTTCCTGTCTCTGTGTAGTTTCACCAGATAGGCTCAGTCACTTTGGTTTTTCTTTTTTCCTTGTTTTGGAAGAGAAGAGAAGAGAAGAGAAGAGAAGAGAAGAGAAGAGAAGAGAAGAGAAGAGAAGAGAAGAGAAGAGAAGAGAAGAGAAGAGAAGAGAAGAGAAGAGAAGAGAAGAGAACGAGTGCCATTCTCCTTGCGGAGATGGTGCTAAATTCATCAACACGGTTGGTCCCTGGGATTGGGCTGGCCAACACGATTCGGTTTGCTTGGAAGGAAAAGGAGTTGGAGCCTTTAGGACGGGAAACTTTTGGAAGGATAATATTGATGGGGATTCTAAAGCTGACGGTGAAGGACGTGTTTTGTTTCCAAGGCAACTCGTTGGAGGGAGCATACGACGTGGCACTATATACAGAGGAGAAACACTATGATATCCTGAGAAAAGCAAGAGCAGTGGGAGGTGAGAGGCCGATGAGCCACTATGAAATAACAAGCCTGGCGAAGAATAACTTTAGGGTTGTAACTGTCAACATTTACAACCCTTACGTTAAGGACGAAGAGGTGAGGGCTTTTCTGGGGAGATACATGGATAACGTCTCCTCAGCAAGGCACCTCAAAGACTCCCTTGGGTTTTGGAATGGGAGGAGAGGCTTCCAGGCCCTCCTCAGAGATGACCCAAAGGGACATGGTGGCTACCTCCATCCTCCTGCTATGTTCTCCCTAGGGGCTGACAGGGGGACGTTGTTTTATGCACGTCAGCCCCCAAGGCACGGGAGTAGGAGAAGCAGGAAAAGCGGCGGAAGAAGGCAACCGAGTGGAGGAGCATGAGAGAGAAGAAAGCGAGGGAGGAGTGGTGGAGAAGGAGACGTTGGAAGAGCAAGTGGACTGGGGGGAAAGTGCCCTGGTGGGAAGAGATGAGGGGTATGGTGGAGGAGCTGGCGGGGGGGTGGTGGTATCTCTCCACTGCCGCCATCACCAAAGAAGAGAATGAAGAGGAGGGTGCAATTGGCCGACAGTGAGAGGGAGGGGATGGCCAAGAGAGTGATGGGGGTGGGAGAAACCTCTGGGTTGCTGCTGGTTTCCCCAGGCCCTCAACTTCTGTTGGGTGGGGACACACCTAACAAGACTCAGGACTGGGTACAGGAGGAGGTGGGGAGTTTTTTTGTTTGGGGACTCAGCCTCCCTGATTTTTTTTTTCCCAAACCAGCTGCAGCACTGGGGAGGGGGAGGATTGTGGGGGTAGACCCAGGGTGCAGGGCACCCCGGAGCCAAACACTATTCCTGCATCCTGGGTTGGTGAGATGGAGGAAGAGAGGGGGATGTCGGGAGTACGGATGGTGTTCTCACCGGTAGATATGGAGCAGGGGAGCATCGGGTGAGTCTCCTGTTTTTTATTTTTTTCTGTCTGGGTTTAGAATTTGAGTGGATTACATGTTTTTATTTTTTCATGGGGTCTAATTTTACTTTTGTTAGTTTAAATGTAAGGGGTTTAAGGGATTTTGTTAAGAGGAGGGTGGTTTTTAGTTATTTGGAGGGTGTGGGGTTTGATTTGTTTTTTACAGGAGGTTCACCTGAGGGATGGAGGGGATGTTAGTAGGTTTAAGAGGGAGTGGGACAAGGGGGAGTCGGTTTTGGGTATTGGGGGGGTGCACTCATCGGGGGTAGGGATTTTGTGTGGGCACAGGGAGGTAAAAGTGGAGGATTCTTTTGTGGTAATGCAGGGGAGGGTTATAGGGGTGGATGTCACGATAAGGGATTGTAAATTTAGATTAGTGGTGGTGTATGGGCCACGGGTGGTGGCAGACAGGAGGGAGATGATGGACTGTCTGACGCCCCTGTGTGTCACAAATAGGAAATTAGTGATAGGGGGGATCTTAATACAGATTTAGGAATAGGGGGGGATAGCAGTGCAGGCGCCATTGCCGGGCAAATGGCTTGCCATGGTCTGGTAGATGGTGGTCTGCACACTACTCCGAAAATGGACGGTCCTACATGGCGCAACTCCAGGGGGGTTGAGCGGAGGCTCGACTATATTTTTGTACCCAGGTCTTTGGGTAAGTTGTCTGGGCGGCTGTTGCCTGTTTTTCTTTTCGGATCACGACGGGGTGCTACTGCAGGTGGGGTCGCCAGTCTGCCGCTTTGGTAGGGGGTACTGGAAGTTAGATCGGATGTGCTGGAGGAGCAGGCTTTTGTTGACAGGTTTTATGGTTTCTTTTGGAGGCTTGAAGGCCTCCGGTCCATGTGCGAGGGGGTGTTAGAGTGGTGGGAATTAGTTAAGGTGAGGATTAGGGCTTTTATAATAGGGTATTGCAAGAGGGAAAAAAAGGGATGAGAGGGAGGTGGATCGTATCCAAAGGTTAATTGAACTCGAATACGAGGCAGGCAACCTCGGCGGGTCGTTTGACTGGGAGAGATCCGCAACCCTAAAGGCGCAGCTCAGGGAGTTGCAGGAGCGGAAGACTCAAGCTTTCCTGGAGCGTGCGCATAGTGGCTTTCTAGAACATCATGAGACTTGTTCTGCTATGTTCTTTAAGTCGGTTAGGGCCAGACAGAGTAGGAAGGTAATGCATGGCGTTAGGGAAGAAAATGGTAGTATAGTTAGAGAACCAGAGGATATGGTCAGGGTGACAACTGATCATTTCCAAGGTTTATTTAAGGAAAGGGAAATAGATGTAGAGCAGGGAAATGTGTTTTTAGAACACTTGTCCAGGCGGTTGCCGGAGGACATTAGAGAAGTGATGGAGGCCCAGATCTCACTAGAAGAGGTTGAGAGCGCTCTTAGGAGGATGGGGAAAAAGGAAGGTGCCTGGGATGGATGGGCTGCCGGCTGAGTTTTATCTCAAGTTTTGGGGTATACTTGGACCAGTGGTCCTCGAAGTCTTGAAGGCCATCCTTGAGACGGGGGTCCCGGGGGGATCAATGGCTGTTGGTGTGCTGTCACTTTTATACACTTTCATTTTCCCTGACAACCCAAAGTACTTGTGTCACGCCCTGGTCTTAGTATTTTGTGTTTTCTTTATTATTTTAGTCGGGCCTGGGTGTGACATGGGTTTATTATGTGGTGTGTTTAGTCTTGTTTTTTTTGTAGGTTTTGGGATTGTGGTATAGTGAAGTTTTCATGCAAAGTTATCCTGGACCAGAAGTAATTTTTTGGCCATGTGAGCTGAAAGTGATAGCAAATGCTGCTACTTGGACACTAGAATTAAACATTATGAAACAAAACGATTTATTGTTGAACTAGAACTCCTTGCACTACATTCTGATGAAAGATCATCAAAGGTAAGGGAATATTTATGTTGTAATTTTGTATTTCTGTTGACTCCAACATGGCGGAGAAATATTGTTACGTCTGAGCGCCGTCTCAGATTATTGTAATGTTAGGCTTTTTCCGTAACGTTTAAAAAAAAATGTGACACAGCGGTTGCATTAAGAATTATATGTAGAACATGTATCTTTAGTCAAAGTTTATGATGAGTATTTCTGTTATCTGGCGTAGCTTTCTATAATTCCTCCGGATATTTTGGAGGATTTTCTGAACATGGTGTCAATGTAAAACGAGATTTATGGATATAAAATGCATATTATTGAACAAAACATAAATGTACTGTGTAACATGTCATATGACTGTCATCTGATGAAGATTTTCAAGAGGTTAGTGATTGATTTTTTTTTAAATTTTTTTTTAAATCCTGCTTTTGTGATTTTTATCTTTGGCTGGAAAAAATGGCTATGTTTTTTTTGGTTTGGTGGTGGTCTAACATAAATATATGTTCTTTTTTCACCGTAAAACATTTTAAAAATCTGACACGCTGGGTAGATGAACAAGGTGTTTATCTTTCATTTGAGGTATTGGACTTGTTAATGTGTGGAGGTTAAATATTTCTAAAGAATATTTTTGCATTCCCTGCGGCACCTTTTCAGCTGAACGGGGGGGTGGAGTTCCTGTAGGGGAACCCCTCACCAACAGGTTTTAAGGTATCTACTGTTTTACTCAAGTGTGACAATTGGGTACTTTTTACATCATGTGCATCCATTGTGATTAGAATGCTTATTCAAAACCTGCAGTTTCAATTGATGCAACAGTCAGTGTTTCAGCTGGCCATGTTTTTTCAAATAAACATTTTGCACAAACACAGTCCTTACAAAGATATGTCCTGAATGTGACCAGTTTCCAGGCCTCCTGAGCATAGTGGCCAGGAAAACCCCCTCTCCCTCCCCATTTCCTTTGCAACTTTGAAGCTTCCCGCAGATTTTGCTGCTGCTTATTCAACCTGCTGAAGCAAGACAGAATGAGAGTAATGATCTGAGTAGCCCATGATTGCTGGTCGTTTGTCAGGGGGGTGGCCTCGAGCGGAGCATTACTAGTATTAATATTTTAAGTTATTCCCAGCTCACGAGATCCCTTGATGATGTAAGGCCTGATGCAATTGCCTCTTCTGCCTAATGGTATGTCCACCACTGGTGTCAGACCTCCACAGCCCAGGGGATCCCAAAACACCTCATGTCCAGTCTCTGCCTCGCACCTCTGGCTCCAGCACACAGTCAACCCAAATGAACAACAGGTTGCCTCTCTGTGCGGATAATGCATTACACTAAGATGTAACGATGTGGTTTACGTTACATTCCAATTGGAGTGCATTAAAACCACCAACATTTACTTTAGTCTTCAATTGAATCAGACAGGCTCCACAGGGTCCAACAAGTCTGTCTTCGGTTATCAGGAAACATATGTAGGCTCCATCAATTTTGCAGAGGCAAGCTTACATGAGGTTTTTCCCCAAGTTCATTTTAAAGCTGCATGCCATCATACTGTACCTCTAGACTAGTAGCAAGAACAACACTTTCAGGCTGTTACATTACAGCATCAGCTAGTCTCACATACCCATCAGGGTGGAACATGGTGAGGAACAGAGCTCCGTCAAGGTCCAGGAGAGTATACTGTATCACCCATAAAGATCATTGGTGGGAGCAGCCTTATTTCTCTATTCATACATTGTCCCCCATGTAGTCGTATTGTGTCAGACTGGGAATGAGATTGTGTGTTGTAGACATCTAATGGGGTTTATGATTGGGGGGCTCTCTCCATCTGGGTAAGTGAGCATTGCTTATGACTAAAGGGTCCAGATAATGAAAAAGAGAGAGAATGAAATAGAAAATACAATGCAGCATGTGGACTGCAATCTCAGAAAGGGCACAGGGGAGTGCAAGTATTAATCAAAACAACAATATTTATCTCTGCCAGTTTCTCTATTTTTCGCTTTTTGTTTTTGGTTTCCCTGTTGACAAAAACAGCAAAGACCAGCATACATTTGCTGGTCAGTGCTGGTCTGATGATGCTGGTCAAACTTGTCTGACCAGCGTGGTCTAGCTAGTTATACTGGCATACTAACTTTTGTTGTGTTTTTTTGCTGGTGATCAGCCTTCGCTGCGTTTATGCTGGCGACCAGCCATTGCTTTGTTTTTGACACTTGTGACCAGCATAAGCTAAGGAAAAACCAGCATCAAGTCACATTATGCTTAGGCTTGTAAAGTGATGTTTAAATCCTCTTTTCGATCAGCCTCATTTAAAACAGCAACATTTTCTCTCAGCCTCATGTCAAAGTGCGTTGAATAGTATGAGATTAGCTATACCTTGCTCAGACCTATACCTTGCTCCGACCTTGTGGGGCACCCGCAAAACTGCGGTGCGTCACTTGTCAATCAATGTACATTAAAAAAACACAGATATTGAAAGAAACCATTCTAAAATTTAAATCACAATCGAGCATTCTGGGAAATATAATAATGATCGGCATGGTTTTGCAGAGTCATTACTTGGAAGTCAACCTCACTTGGGATTTGAACCCCCCCATTCATATTGCAATGTACAGCCTCTCTAAAAGGGGTATCAGCCTACTCAGTGACACTCACAGAACACAACTGTGAAGAGTTTTCACAAATATAAAATATTAGCATCTTACCACCTATTGCAAGACTTTGATACCGGCGTGAAATGAGCCACATTAAGTTCACCAGTCAACCTACAATGTAAAGAACATTCATATTGCAATGTACAACCTTACCTATGGATATTGGGTCCACAGATTATAATTCTGAAGAGTTTACACAAATATTAGCATTGCAGCTAATATGGCCCCCACCATAGGGAAGGCTGTACATTGCAATATGAATGTCAATACGCACAATAGGCTGTATAGTGAGGGGATTTCACACAGCTAAAATTCCCTTACAATGCTCATATTGTGTAAACTCTTCAGAATTGTAATCTGTGGGTGTCACTGATTAGGCTGATACCCCAATTAATGGAGCCAAGATCCATAGGTAAGCCTGTACATTGCAATGTGAATGTTCAGCACATAGTAGGTTGACTAGTGAGCTTAATGTGGCTCATTTCACACCGGTTTCAAAGTCCTTAATCTGTGAATGTTACAGAGTAGGCGGATACCCAATTTCATTGACCCAAAATACATAGGAAAGATGATACAGTACATATAAGTATTCGCAGTGCTTGACTTGGACTAAAATAGGTGGTGGTACTCATTTTGTGCGCCGGTACTGTTTAATTTTAGGTGCAGGAGCTCCACAATACTTTTGAGCTAATACTCCATAAGAGGAACAGGAGCTCAAACAGTTTCAGGTGCAGGTATCTAGCTCTGGTGAGCTCCTGCCCAAGACAAGCATTAAAAGGGAAACTGGGGATACCTAATCAATTGTACAACTGAATACCTTCAACTGAAATATGTCTTCCGGATTTAACCCAACCCCTCCGAGTATGCCGCCGAGTATGCCCATAATGCAAAGTCTAAAACATCCACAGTGCGACACCAACTGTTTTTGTGTCATATTAACTAATAATTGTCGTTTGTTGAATTGATATAAAAACATTCTGCCCTTGTTCAGCATTATTTATTCTAAACACTGTGACGACCCTCCCACTCTGTCTGCCGAATTCTTTCTCTTTGCTCTTGTTTTCCTTAATAGGATGTCGGTGGACGGAGCCAGGAGGGTGGTTAGCGAAATGGGACACACCAGGGCTCGGGTGTGTCCCGGGATAAATACACCTCTTCCCCATTCATTGAGGAGACTCTCCATGCAGACACACTGTTAGAGTTTGGTTGTGGCCTTTCTGTTTGTTTGCTTTGGCACCTTTCAACACCCCACATTATCACATATATGCATGCAAACACTCACTCACACTACTGATTACACGCACCATTGTTAATTGTATTTAGTTTACTTTATTTAATAAATATATTTTGTTATTCCTTGTCTCCATGTTGTCTCCCTTTTGTTGCGAACGTCAAGCTGGTTCGTGACAATATGGCATGATTCCAATATTTGTATCCATTTGAATCACTTTCCATGGGGCACTTTCATTTTGAAGGCAAAACGCAAATTCCCCTTGAGGCTAATCCTTATTGTGCCTAGCTTCACCCAGGTCTATGCTAAGCTGGTCATTTATTTTACTGTTAGCTGTAGTACGGCTAGTGGGGGTCATTGTGGTCGATTGGGTAACATTTATGTTTGCACTACTATAGTGGGTAATCTGTTGATGTGTTGGACAAACATACATACAATTGGTTATACATAGTTATGTATATGGTTATAAATGCTAGATGTCATGTCTTTTGCACTACTTGTAAGTGAAAAGCATTTATTTTGGTATAGACACTAATTCATTGTTAAAGAGACATAGGATATGAAAATATGTGAATATTTTTTTTGATGTAGATACGTATCTTTTGATAACTGAGAATTTATCATTTTCTACAAATCAAATGTAATGAACCAGATAATTGACCCTTGACACTTTGTAACAAATATGTGTATTAAATTCTATTGAGATCTTTTCCTGAAACCAATTTTCTCATCTCATCGTTTCTCCTATTTTACAGGAAACATGTTATTTGTTTTCCTGGTCACACACATTACAGGAAATTAGATTTAATACTGCAAAGTTCTCAGCCTCATGGCAAAATGTGTATAATTTCAGGAAACAGCACATTTGTCTATCATAACATGTTATGGGGCAGAGAATGTTATCTGGCTTAGGGGTGGCTGACGCTACCACACATTCATGGACATTACCCTGCACATATTGTGTAAACCTGTGCTGAATGTATACTTTACTGGTGATTTGAGCCCATGCTAAGAATCTTTCTCCTGGATGAAACAATTGATCAGTCACTCTCCCCCATCCTCACCTACAGGCACTCCTGGCTGGCTGACTTAGTGCTGTATAGCCTATTTGAGCCAATGCAAACAACACTATTTAGGATATCTAGTTTATTCTGTATGCTGTCTCATGTTTGAAAGAAATCCTGAACATGCTGCAAAGCAATCGTGACACTGTTTATAGTATCTGTAGGCTAGACAATGTTACTAGACATGAACACAATTGCTTGTATTTCACCTTTCATGCGACACAAACACATTTTTTGTAAAGTAATCAAATCAGTTGGTTGGAGTTATTTCACCTGTTACTGAAATAGTTGTTCCACTTTAGATGGTTTAGGTGGTCTCATTTATTCATCTTTCTAACCCTAACAGTCATTCTGAATGCAGATTGTGTTCACATTTTTGATATCCCCAGTCGGGCTGGATTCCAATAGGAATTTGACATCCCTTTGCAAGTCAGCATAATGTGACTTTATGCTGGTTTGCGGGTGACCAGCATATGTTGTTGCCCAGCTTGTGTGTCCAAAACACAACGAAGGCTGGTCTCATAGCGAAAACACAACGATGGCTGGTCTCATAGCGAAAACACAAAGAAAGGCTGGCCTCATAGTGAAAACACAATGAAGACTGTCCTCATAGTGAAAACACAACGAAGGCTGGCCTCATAGTGAAAACACAACGAAGGCTGGCCTCATAGTGAAAACACAATGAAGGCTGGCCTCATAGCGAAAAGACAACGAAGGCTGGCTTCATAGCGAAAACACAACGAAGGCTGGTCTCATAGCGAAAAAACAACTAAGGCTGGTCTCATAGCGAAAACACACCGAAGGCTGGCCTCATAGTGAAAACACAACGAAGGCTGGTCTCATAGCGAAAAGACAATGAAGTCTGGCCTCATAGTGAAAACACAACGAAGGCTGGCCTCATAGTGAAAACACAACGAAGGCTGGCCTCATAGTGAAAACACAATGAAGGCTGGCCTCATAGTGAAAACACAAAGAAAGCCTGGCCTCATAGTGAAAACACAAAGAAAGGCTGGCTTCATAGTGAAAACACAAAGAAAGGCTGGCCTCATAGTGAAAACACAACGAAGGCTGGCCTCATAGCGAATACATAACGAAGGCTGGCCTCATAGCGAAAAAACAACGAAGGCTGGCCTCATAGCGAAAACACACCGAAGGCTGGGCTCATAGCAAAAAGACAACGAAGGCTGGCCTCATAGTGAAAACACAACGAAGGCTGGCCTCGTAGCGAAAAGACAACGAAGGCTGGCTTCATAGTGAAAACACAACGAAGGCTGGCCTCATTGTGAAAACACAATGAAGGCTGGCCTTATAGCGAAAACACAACGAAGGCTGGTCTCATAGCGAAAACACAACGAAGGCTGGTCTCATAGCGAAAACACAAAGAAAGACTGGCCTCATAGCGAAAACACACCGAAGGCTGGCCTCATAGCGAAAACACACCGAAGGCTGGTCTCATAGCAAAAACACAACAAAGGGTGGCCTCATAGCAAAAACACAACGAAGGCTGGACTCAAAGCGAAAACACAACGAAGGACGGTCCTCATAGCAAAAACATAACGGAGGCTGGTCTCCAGCGAAAACAGGTTTATGCTGTTTCTTTCGGAATGGTTGTGCTTGTGACCTGGTCTGTCTGTGCTTTTGACCCAAGGCCTTTAGAAGGCACTAAGTCAAGCTGATTTTAAAATATTTTTGTTCTCTTCCAATGAAATTCAGATTAAGTTTCTGAGCATGTCTAGATTATGCTCCACAGGGTCATCAGTATGTCAAACGACAAGTCAGCAGCATCCTGGTTAGATACAGATGACTTACGGATATGGAAGATAATGGTGCTTCTGTGCATCAGAACCACACAGCAAACATGTCCTCACCTCGTTAAAAGGACAACATTTCTGCCTCTTGAAACGGTCACTGTCAACAAATAATTTATTATCACCATCCTAAGCCTCGCCAGCACAGCCACCACAGGTACTCATGGTGCATGGACACTTCAAAACCTCCATTACAGAGTGCTAGCACCTGTTTAAAATATTTTAGCTCACAGGACTATGGTGGTTGAGAAGCCTGCGTATTGTCCCAGAGAATCTCTACCTCGATCCGACAGACTTCTGAGAGATCCGGAGCTGGACCGTCTCTGTGGAGTCAGTTGATGAAGTGCTGAGTGCCTTTCCAGCCGGAGGCCTTCATTGTCATGCATCTCTGCTAGCTCCGCTGAGAGGCCCGGAAGAAAGTTCTCATGACTCTCGTCAGTTTTTCATCTATTTATGTTTCTGATGGCTCAGGTCAAACCATAGATAATTGTTGCAACTGCTCTGGCACATTGAGATGACCTCTTTTTTTCCCCGCTCTCCTTCTCATTATTCTTTCTGTTGGAAGGGTGGAAGAGAACAAAGGCCAAAGACAGAAATCACTTTTGCAAATGGACAAGACAATTCAATTCAATTTATTTTATTTTATCCTCTCCAATGATAACCATATTTGTCTTGAGATTTAATGTTGCTTTGATTTGGGCTTGGTGAGTAAGTATGTAGTTTAATGGTAATTGTTTTAAAGATATACGGTATCCTTTTGTATTACGCACCCAAAAGTTACAATTGTTGAAGAATAAATGGCCATTACACAAAAACTCCCCTATAAAAGCTAAAGCAACTATATCAAAATTAACTTCTTCCATCCCCATTCAGATGAAGCCAGTATAAATCTAACATGGTAGCATCACTGCCTTCAGAAGACAGAAGGGAGCTTAGAAATGCATCTTTATAGTCAGTAGCACAGCAGTTGTACAGTGCCTTGCGAAAGTATTCGGCCCCCTTGAACTTTGCGACCTTTTGCCACATTTCAGGCTTCAAACATAGAGATATAAAACTGTATTTTTTTGTGAAGAATCAACAACAAGTGGGACACAATCATGAAGTGGAAAGACATTTATTGGATATTTCAAACTTTTTTAACAAATCAAAAACTGAAAAATTGGGCGTACAAAATTATTCAGCCCCTTTACTTTCAGTGCAGCAAACTCTCTCCAGAAGTTCAGTGAGGATCTCTGAATGATCCAATGTTGACCTAAATGACTAAAGATGATCAATACAATCCACCTGTGTGTAATCAAGTCTCCGTATAAATGCACCTGCACTGTGATAGTCTCATAGGTCCGTTAAAAGTGCAGAGAGCATCATGAAGAACAAGGAACACACAAGGCAGGTCCGAGATACTGTTGTGAAGAAGTTTAAAGCCGGATTTGGATACAAACATTTTTCCCAAGCTTTAAACATCCCAAGGAGCACTGTGCAAGCGATAATATTGAAATGGAAGGAGTATCAGACCACTGCAAATCTACCAAGACCTGGCCGTCCCTCTAAACTTTCAGCTCATACAAGGAGAAGACTGATCAGAGATGCAGCCAAGAGGCCCATGATCACTCTGGATGAACTGCAGAGATCTACAGCTGAGGTGGGAGACTCTGTCCATAGGACAACAATCAGTCGTATATTGCACAAATCTGACCTTTATGGAAGAGTGGCAAGAAGAAAGCCATTTCTTAAAGATATCCATAAAAAGTGTTGTTTAAAGTTTGCCACAAGCCACCTGGGAGAAACACCAAACATGTGGAAGAAGGTGCTCTGGTCAGATGAAACCAAAATTGAACTTTTTGGCAACAATGCAAAACGTTATGTTTTGCGTAAAAGCAACACAGCTCATCACCCTGAAGACACCATCCCCACTGTCAAACATGGTGGTGGCAGCATCATGGTTTGGGCCTGCTTTTCTTCAGCAGGGACAGGGAAGATGGTTAAAATTGATGGGAAGATGGATGGAGCCAAATACAGGACCATTCTGGAAGAAAACCTGATGGAGTCTGCAAAAGACCTGAGACTGGGACGGAGATTTGTCTTCCAACAAGACAATGATCCAAAACATAAAGCAAAATCTACAATGGAATGGTTCAAAAATAAACATATCCAGGTGTTAGAACCTGCCAAGTCAAAGTCCAGACCTGAATCCAATCGAGAATCTGTGGAAAGAACTGAAAACTGCTGTTCACAAATGCTCTCCATCCAACCTCTCTGAGCACGAGCTGTTTTGCAAGGAGGAATGGGAAAAAATGTCAGTCTCTCGATGTGCAAAACTGATAGAGACATACCCCAAGCGACTTACAGCTGTAATCGCAGCAAAAGGTGGCGCTACAAAGTATTAACTTAAGGGGGCTGAATAATTTTGCACGCCCAATTTTTCAGTTTTTGATTTGTTAAAAAAGTTTGAAATATCCAATAAATGTGGTTCCACTTCATGATTGTGTCCCACTTGCTGTTGATTCTTCACAAAAAAAGTTGTTTTATATCTTTATGTTTGAAGCCTGAAATGTGGCAAAAGGTCGCAAAGTTCAAGGGGGCCGAATACTTTCGCAAGGCACTGTATGTATTTAGAGGAGGGCTATTTTTCTATTAGTTGACAAGTCACCTGGTTGCTGAGGGGCTTGATTATTACTGATGATGATCACTAGACAGGAAATGATCAGAGAGGCACCCAAAGACCCCTACGGTGCATCCCTCAAGCCTCTCACTAAATATGACATTCTTATTACTGTCATTGATACAGCTGTTTATTTCTACGCTGTCATCCCGGAGACATATCACAGGCCTACCTGGCCTGCATAGCCGCCTTACCGTTGCTCACAACAACCATTCCATAATTCTGTATGGGAGCTGTCTTCGTCATCATCAGCGGTGTGACATTACCGAGCGGAAGCCTTCCATTTCATTGCTGCCATGTCCCAAGCACACCCTCACCGGATCCCATTCCTCAACTCCTGACAGCTTTCCCATCAGAGAGCACTTTTCCATATACAGGTCTAATGTACGTGCAGTTACACCACCGGCCCTCTCTCTCTTGTCCACCCCTTCCTCTCTCCCTCTATCCTTCCACGCAATCCAATCTTCAGCCCCAGTTCCAGTTATTTCACAAATGTTTCCCACATACCAGCAACCTGTTATATCAAAAACTCCTTGTCCGTCCACAACAGGAATATCATATTTGTGCTGTTGCTAAATGCCAGCTGTCAGAGGCATGAATCATTCAGGCACAACAGAGTATTGTTCCCAAACAATAACACCAATAAAACGGGCAAGAATGATACATTTCCTCTCCAGAGCTCACAGTGTTCTCTTCCTGAGCTTATATGAATACTTTTACAGTCCTTAGGCTGTATTTCTCTCATATAACATAATGGATTCTCCACTGTCCCACTATGTGAACAGTTATTATTTTGGGATTCAGTGGAAGCAACAAAGTCATGAATAAGAATCCCATTGAAATTGAACCCGAGGGCACGTATACACCGTGACAGAGAGTTGCACCAGAAGCTAGCCACCACAACATTACCCAATCCCTCCACTTCCTCAAACAGCACCTGACCTCAGTTCCATTTCCTCACATCATAATACTACCCTCGCTACAAAGTTGGAGTGAATTTCGAGGATATACCATACTATCAGTAACACTCAGCCTGTATGGAGTAGCAATTTATGTGAGGAAATGGCTTCTACAAAGGTGCATGTTGGAAGGAAAAGAGCTCTGGACACCTTTAGAGTTGTTGTTTTTTACACATCCATCAGTCCCAAGAAAAAGCAACTGCTATCATTAGACTGTCTGTCTGGTCTTTGATAGCCATTTTACGTGACGACCAGCATGTCCCTACGATGGGGGAGGACAAACAGACAACATGCAGGAGAACTCTGGACCAGACAGATGAGCAGGCCCTGATCACCAGGATTTGCTGTGGGTCCAGAAAAAAACTGCTGAGAACGCCAAGGCCATGGCGTCAGCGCACACAGATGGATTCGCCATTTTAACTTAGACCACCACTCCTCTCCTCACGTTAGAGGGCCTTCTGTAACAAAGGAGATTGAGACAGTAGTCTGTGTCCTCATTTAACCCGGAAGAGTGCTAGAGCACATTGGCCTCTCCATTTCTCATGGTGCCCGAAAGAGAAACAAAACATAAACCATCTCACAGAAAGGGATAAATACTTTCAACGTAAAACTAAAAATCTTACCTGCTCTTTAGCACTTCCTCCTCTATTTGAAAGTGGTCCCAAACAGCCTGGTTTCATAGACTAGACGTACCATAGTAAATGCATCCCAGTATATTACACTGAAGACTCAAATATAACAAAACCATTTGACATGGAAACACCAGATTTGTGTAGTCTTTATTAACTATGAAATTCTGAAAAATATGAAAAACAATCCACCCAAAGGGCACTTTTGGTCATTGACTGCAGGAAAGGGCTAAGGCAAAAACAAAAGTAGGGAGGGTGGGTGTATAACGCAAACGTCTAGCAACCCAAAGGTTGTGTGGCTCTCATCATGGACAACTTGAGCATTTTAGCTAACTTTGCAACTACTTACTACTTTTTAGCTACTTTGCAACTACTGAACATGATAGCTAACCCTTCCCCTAACATTAACCCTTTAACGTAACTCCTAACCTTAACCCCTAGTTATCTGCAGCCTTAGCCACCTAGCTACCTAGCTAACATTAGCCACAACGAATTGCAATTCGTAACATTACATTACATTTTTTTTTTTGTCATTTAGCAGACACTCTTGTCCAGCGACTTATAGGAGCAATTATGGTTAGGTACCTTGCTCAGATTTTTTCACCATGTCTGCTCGGGGATTCAAACCAGCAACCTTTGGCACAACCACTAGGCTACGTTTTGTAAATTCGGAACACATTGTACGAATTGCAATTCGTAACATATCACATAAATTGTAATTCGTAACATATCATACAAAATGGATGATGGACATCTACAAATGAATATACCATATGAAGCGTAACAATATCATTCTAGTTGGAGTATCCTGGATTTAAGTGTACTATGTTACGTCTACCCCCGAGTCTACCCCCGAATGGCTCTGAGTTACCTACCCTTGCTGGAGTCGGAGCCAGGTCAACTAACAGCAGGTGTGATAGTGAAATATAGAGGTCATTATGCAAAGTATGGAGAAGCTGTTTATATCATTCAACTCACTTCCAAAAACATGGGAGGAAGATAAAAACAAGCACAGTACTAAAGGAGAATTGCTCAGTGAGTACAATAACTATTAGAAAACACATTTTGACTGATGAGTTGTGAATGCAGGAGACCAGACAGACTAGTACTACAAAAAGTAAGCAATACAGTGCATATCACAGTGTTATTATTAAGGTTAACATTCTTAATCAAATAGTGGAGCCCATATGTGGGATGAGAGTTTAGGCATGGGGAGGGGGTGAGGCGCACAGTGTTCCCTATAGCCCCGTCTCGTAGCCCTCCTCCCATAGCTCTGTTCTCATGGAATCTTCAGCTGAAATCCGCAGTCTATTTTCTCCATCCTCTAAAAAGCCCTATAATGACCAACATAGACTGTCTACTCTGCTGCCTCTACCCCCCAAACTCCTCCCCCCCGACAAGACCCCTCTAAAGATACTCTTTGTACTGTCCCCCTCATTCCTTCCCTCTTCCATTCTCTGTCTATCTGCTCTATTCCCAAATATCTGCCTCTCTTTTCAGTCACAGCCAAATACCCAGAATACCATTGTGTGCTGCCTGTGTGGAGACAGCCTCCCTCGGGCAGTAGCACTCAATTCAAGGTTCAGAAGGCCGGTAGGTGAACTCGAGGGCTCTATTGAGAAACCTTTCTATACCCAATCACAGTCAAAATATCTATATTTCATTGCCTGCAGTTTTCACACATTTGAAATGCAGATGTTATATCTCCACTTAATTTCAAAACTAAAGATAAACATTGAAGTGCAAAAAAGCCATATTGCACAATCGTGTCAAGAAACCTTCCTCGTGGAGTGTGCCTACAGACAAATAACAATATCTCTGTAGAAAATGAAAATATAAGCACTCAACATAGATCAAGGGGGCGCCACACATGTTGCCTGTCAAATAAGGCCATGTAGACAGAGTGGGGTGTTTTAGCCTAGTAACAAGGCCCCAGAAATGTTGAGATACACCTACCCGAGGTATAAGAAGACTCTCCCATATATGAAATGGATGGTTGTGTAAAAATATTTTACTGCAAAGTTGTTAAAGAGTGATAGATATTGTGACACACCCCCTTAACTCAAACAGTGCAGAATAACGCATGGCTGGAAGGGGGCAATTCCTATGATGTGAAGGCCCACAAACATGTACATATACAGGTGATTAAACCACAATTTAATGGTAATGTGGCATCCATAATGGATTTGGAGTCAAATCTAAGGGGCCCCCTAACGTAATTACAAGAGTAGGGGCTAAACATATGACTGGAAAAACAGTTTTTATCATAAATATTCATAGTTGATATTTCCAACAATTGTATCTTTGTGTTTACAGTCATATATATATATTTCTAAGATGCATTAAGATATCCTAATGATGTTTGTTTGTGTATGTAGGGACAACTGACTACTTGTATTCCACATTTTAGCATTATCAGAGCTTGTAATTTTGAGTTACATGAGCTTAGGTGGACCACCCCTCCTCCAGCCAGGCATTATTCTGCACTTTTTGAGTTAAGGCGGTGTGCTACAAGCTGACCAGACCGGACATGTTGCGTGTGTGAGCATCGCAAAATAAATGTATTGCACCCGCACTGCTCGAGTGTGCCAACTCCTTTCTATTTCTGACGCAGAAAGTCCTGCCTCTCCCATCTCCTCATTGGTTTATAGAAGCAGGTACCCATGTGCCATCTCCTCATTGGTTATAGCCACGTGGGTGATTGATAGATGAACTGTTTTGCCGGTTGTCGTGGTAAAAGTGTCGATGCCAATCACCATATAAGTTCAAAGGTGAAAAAGCCTGGAAGGAGGAGAGATGACTAGAAACGATTCGGTTGGCTGTTTTATGTGTGGATTAATTGTCGGAGTAGAGGACCTTGTGCATTTCAGGTAAAATAACAACTCAATGTTTATATCCCAGGACAAATTAGCTAGCAACAGCAAGCTAGCTAAATAGGACAAATTATCTAGCAAGTGCAAGCCAACTAGCTAAATTGCCATACATGTTTAATGCTTTTCGACCTGTCCCCAAATTAATGTCATTGGTTCAGAGTTTGTTTTGATATTTTAACCTGCGTGTCATGATCACATTTGGTGTAGAGCACATATGTCAGAGTCAAGGCCCGCGGGCCACATCCGGCCCGCGAGAAGGTTTTTTACGGCCCCTGGGATGATCTTGATTTATTATTAGAACCGGCCCGCAGACCGCAGCAAGCCGGCAGCCCGCAGATCTTTTACACGTACCAATACTACATTTCCCACAATGCAACGGTGACGCACCGAGCAGTAGGCTGCTTCATTTCAATATTTATTGGCACAGCAGTTGTCAGCATCACAGTAAAATTAACTTTCAGATACCCATCAAAAATGGCAAAACGGAAGGTGGACACTGAGAACCGGGGTTTCAAACAAGGTGGGAGTCGGAGTATTTGTTCACGGAGGTAGCTGGAAAACCTGTGTGTCTTCTGTGTGGAGAAAGTGTGGCGGTACTGAAAGAGTATAATCTGAGACGACATTATGAAACGAAACACGCGGACAAAAACAAGAATATGGACATGGAACAAAGGCTACAAAAGGCAGAGGAATTAAAACGAGGCCTCAAATCTCGACAGGCTCTGTTCAAAAAAGCCAAATCACAAGGCCAGGCTGCTGTCAAGGCCAGTTTTATTTTGGCAGAAGAGATCGCTAAATCAGCCCGGCCATTTACGGAGGGGGATTTCATCAAAAACTGCATGATTAAAGTTTGTGACGAAGTTTGCCCAGAAAAAGGCAACTCTTTTTAAATGTGAGTCTGAGCAGAAACACCATTGCCGAGAGAGTAGACCAGTTGTCCATCAATCTAAAAGAGCAGCTTGTGAAAAAGGGAAAAGATTTCATTGCATATTCCTTGGCTGTGGATGAGAGCACCGACATTTCTGACATTGCCCAGTTGTCAATTTTCATCCGCGGAGTGGACTCCAGCCTAAGCGTGACAGAGGAGTTTTTGGCTTTACGTCCTATGCATGGCACAACTACGGGGCATGATTTGTATGAAGAGGTGTCAAGATGTGTAAATGAGATGGAGCTGCCTTGGGAAAAACTCGTGGGTTTGACAACCGACGGAGCACCTGCGATGTGTGGACACAGGAGCGGACTGGTGGCGAAGATACGGGAAAAGATGCAAGAGGAAAACGCGACAGGTGAGCTGACAGCTTATCATTGTATCATACACCAGGAAGCGTTGTGCGGTAAAGCCTTGAAAATGGAGCATGTAATGAGCATCATCACGCGCACAGTTAACTTTATCAGAGCCAAAGGTTTGAATCACCGCCAGTTCAAGGCATTTCTGACGGAGTTAGAAACGGAGCATGGTGATTTGCCTTATCACACAGAGGTGCGATGGCTAAGCCAGGGAAAGGTGCTTCAAAGATGTTTCGAGCTTCGTGAGGAGATTTGTCTGTTCTTGGACAGCAAAGGGAAAGACACAACACAACTCCGAGACGAAATGTTTCTGTGTGAAATGGCTTTTCTGTGTGACATTACGAGTCATCTGAATGCAATGAACTTGCAGCTGCAGGGTCGGGATCGTGTCATCTCTGATATGTACAGTACAGTGAAGGCATTTAAAACCAAACTGACTCTGTGGGAGACGCAGATGCGGAAAGAAAATTTGAGCCACTTTCCCAGCTGCCAGACCATGAAAGAGAAGCTCTCTACCAGTGCGTTCCCGAGCGCACAGTTGGCTGATAAAATAGGTATGCTTGCCGCTGACTTTCGACGCCGATTTGCTGACTTTGAAGCACAAAAAAGCAGGTTGGAACTGCTCGGTAACCCATTTGCTGTTGACGTGGAAAGCTCACCACCAAACCTCCAAATGGAGTTGATTGACCTCCAATGCAATGATGCACTGAGGGCAAAATATGCGGCAGTGGGTGCTGCGGAGTTCGCCCGTTTCCTCCCCGACACAATGCCCCAGCTGCGCATCCAGGCTGCTCAAACGTTGTCTATGTTTGGCAGCACATACCTGTGTGAACAACTGTTTTCTTTGATGAACTTGAACAAAACATCACACAGAAGTCGACTTACTGCTGAACACCTCCACTCAATTCTGAGGATTTCCTCAGCTCAGAGCCTTACCCCGAACATTGATGAACTTGTGGAAAAGATGGGACACCACCAAGTATCACCCTCAACCTCAAACAAGTGAACATTACTGTGCAATCACATATTTAGAGTTTTTACTCAGTTCAAGTTTAAAAGTTAAAGTTTAATATTTGTTTTCACTGCATGTTACTTCTCCTTAAACAAAGTGTTGTTTTTGATTAATAGATTTTTGCACTTTATTTTATTGTATTTCAATCCAATTATATTTTAAAAATATTTCAGTTGAGTGGATGATAGAAAATTGCTATTATTGTTTTTTTCTTTGAAGTAAATTTAGCCCACTTTTGCTAAAATAGAAAATATAGGCTACTGATGGTGCCTTGAATACCGGTTTCTTTCATTTAATGTTCATGTTATGGGGATTTTTATATAAAGGAAATTTGTCTTTTGTGTCTGTTGAAAATTAAAGATTACTGACAGAGCCATAAGAAAATATTGCTTTATTTATCTGATCATATTGGAATATATTTGTTAGGTTTTCAGTAGGTTCAATTAGGTTCACTAGACTATATGCGTCATTTAAAAAATTTTCAATGAACATTCGAACAGTCCGGCCCTCGGCTTGTAGCTAAATTTTTTATTTGGCCCTCCGTCCATTTGACTTTGACACCCCTGGTGTAGAGGAACAAAATAAATGTATGCACGATAGCGCACGATGGCGCACCCGCGTAGCTGGTTTGGGTTCCGTGTTACAAAATCTATCAATTTAACCACTTTTATACGACCATCCAGGATTGACCACTAGCCTATTTCTGATTGGCTATATCGCTAGGATGTGGCAACCAAACAACCCATATGGAAAATGAGGCATTCATTCCCAGAGAAATGTCAGCAGAGATCTAACATGTTCTGGCTGTTAAGCCTGCAACACATCCGCGTGAGAGCCGGAGAGGCTGCTTGGTTGTCTGTCACTCCACATGGCATTGGGAGTGGGAGCGGTCGGTCTCCTGTCTCCATGAAGGGTCCTTCATTTCGACTGCCCAGCAACAAGAATTAACCAAGAGTTGCATTTGTATTCGCACTACAGTAATGAATCCTCCACTAACAAGTTCCATGGTGAAAAACTATGACCACTTACAACATTTGACCAAAACTGGACTAGGCTAGCTAGCTACATCTGGATGTTCGATTATTCCCCTGGTCTCAACCGAGAAATGTCTAAATATAGTTATTGCCTTTCGGTGCTTATTAATTACAAATGACCCCTACAAAATGAATAATATATTGGAGTCTCAGGTCCCCACTTACAAACCTCTTTGGCTTTCAGTGAAAACCTATACAATTCTGTTTCAATGTTTTGCTTTTCTTTTCCACACTGTTTGGCAGCCACATTAGCCTTTCAGGGCCCTCGTCTGTGATCAGCAACGCTGGATATGTCTACAGACAGAGGTATCTACTGTTGGTCTATATCCCATGGTAGTTTTCCTGGGGCTCTGTGTTCCTCAAACAGCGCTGACTTTAAAGAGGATTCTATTTCGGGCTAAGCATGTATTTCTGTCTGAAAAATGAGTGGAGAAGTGAAAAGGGGGCATGAGCTCCTCCAACACAACCATTATCATGCAGTTGCAAGATTCATCCGATCGTGTTAAACCAAAACAGATTTGGCAGCTAAGAGCCTTCATCTGATCTACGTGGTTGTGTCTGACGCAACAGCCGCAACAGAACACTACCTAGTCTAGAGTGAGGTGAAAACATTGCACTAGACTGGTTTACTATGCTTAATCAGTGGCACGTTTTTTTCTTTCATGTTCTCTCTTCTGAGGAGCCACAGATACAATCTCGAGTGTACGATGCTTTTAATTTGGCATCCTGCCACTGATCTCTGCACGATGTGACTGACTGAGTCCTAATGGGTCTGTCAAAGTTAGAGGAGCTTTATTGGCAGAAATGTTCCCATCCCCTATTATTCTGATGTACATCTGATACCTTGGAATATGAACACCATATGTTTTGCAGATCACAATGATTCGAGCAGAACACCAAAACATCCACACAGGCTGATATAATTGATGTTCTCCAGGCTCAAGACAACCTCTATTTATTTATCTTCTAAGCATGGCATGATGCTTCAGACTGGGTCATGTCTGTATTTCAGATACAGGCTGTGGTTGGGTTTTTTCAATGCCAAAAAATCATTCTTCGTCTGACTCCTATAATCCTTCAAGAAATATGTCCACTTTTGTTTGGGTTCCCTGGTACATGTGGTATATAGGGTATGTGAAAGTGGAGGCTCCTCAGGGGAGAAAGGCGAGGACCATCCTCTTCGGTGAATTGTAGAAAAATGTAAATAGTGAAACATTTAAAGTTATCCTTTTTAGATAAAACTATACTAAATAAACTCGTCAAAAAAAGAAAAGTCCCTTTTTCAGGACCCTGTCTTTCAAAGATAATTCGTAAAAATCCAAATAACTTCACAGATCTTCATTGTAAAGGATTTAAACACTGTTTCCCATGCTTGTTCAATGAACCATAAACAAGTAATTAACATGCACCTGTGGAACGGTCGCTAAGACACTAACAGCTTACTGTCACGCTCGTCAAAATGATTGGACCAAGGCGCAGCGTGCGTAGAGTTCCACGTATTTTAATAAATTGCAACTCATCAAACCAAACAATAAAGCACAAACAAAACGTGAAGCTCACAGTGCTATTAGGCAACTAAACATAGGCAAGATCCCACAAATCACAAATCAGGAAATGGCTGCCTAAATATGATCCCCAATCAGAGACAAAGATAAACAGCTCTGATTGGGAACCATACCAGGCCAACATAGACAAACAAAGGACATACAGCTGATCGTCCTCGCAGTGGCAGACCACGTGTAACAACACCTGCATAGGATCGGTACATCCGAACATCACATCTGCGGGACAGGTACAGGATGGCAACAACAACTGCCTCAGTTACACCAGGAACGCACAATCCCTCCATCAGTGCTCAGACTGTCCGCAATAGGCTGATAGAGGCTGGACTGTTGTAAGGCAGGTCCTCACCAGACAACACCAGCAACAAAGTCGTCTATGGGCACAAACCCACTGTCGCTGGGCCAGATTGGACTGGCAAAAAGTGCTCTTCTCTGACGAGTCGCGGTTTTGTCTCACCAGGGGTGATGGTCGGATTCGAGTTTATCGTCGAAGGAATGAGCGTTACACTGAGGCCTGTACTCTGGAGCGGGATCGATTTGGAGGTGGAGGGTCCGTCATGGTCTGGGGCGGTGTGTCACAGCATTATCGGACTGAGCTTGTTGTTATTTCAGGCAATCTCAACAATGTGTGTTACAGGGTAGAAATCCTCCTCCCTCATGTGGTACCCTTCCTGCAGGCTCATCCTAACATGACCCTCCAGCATGACAATTCTGTTTAACAGTCTGATGGCCTTGAGATAGAAGCTGTTTTTCAGTCTCTCGGTCCCAGCTTTGATGCACCTGTACTGACCTCGCCTTCTGGATGATAGCGGGGTGAACAGGCAGTGGCTCGGGTGGTTGATGTCCTTGATGATCTTTATGGCCTTCCTGTAACATCGGGTGGTGTAGGTGTCCTGGAGGGCAGGTAGTTTGCTCCCGGTGATGCGTTGTGCAGACCTCACTACCCTCTGGAGAGCCTTACGGTTGATGGCGGAGCAGTTGCCGTACCAGGCGGTGATACAGCCCGCCAGGATGCTCTTGATTGTGCATCTGTAGAAGTTTGTGAGTGCTTTTGGTGACAAGCAGAATTTCTTCAGCCTCCTGAGGTTGAAGAGGCGCTGCTGCGCCTTCTTCACGATGCTGTCTGTGTGAGTGGACCAATTCAGTTTGTCTGTGATGTGTATGCCGAGGAACTTAAAACTTGCTACCCTCTCCACTACTGTTCCATCGATGTGGATAGGGGGGTGTTCCGTCTGCTGTTTCCTGAAGTCCACAATCATCTCCTTAGTTTTGTTGACATTGAGTGTGAGGTTATTTTCCTGACACCACACTCCGAGGGCCCTCACCTCCTCCCTGTAGGCCGTCTTGTCGTTGTTGGTAATCAAGCCTACCACTGTTGTGTCGTCCGCAAACTTGATGATTGAGTTGGAGGCGTGCGTGGCCACGCAGTCGGGGGTGAACAGGGAGTACAGGAGAGGGCTCAGAACGCACCCTTGTGGGGCCCCAGTGTTGAGGATCAGCGGGGAGGAGATGTTGTTGCCTACCCTCACCACCTGGGGGCGGCCCGTCAGGAAGTCCAGTACCCAGTTGCACAGGGCGGGGTCGAGACTCAGGGTCTCGAGCTTGATGACGAGCTTGGAGGGTACTATGGTGTTGAATGCAGAGCTGTAGACGATGAACAGCATTCTCACATAGGTATTCCTCTTGTTCAGATGGGTTAGGCCAGTGTGCAGTGTGGTTGAGATTGCATCGTCTGTGGACCTATTTGGGCGGTAAGCAAATTGGAGTGGGTCTAGGGTGTCAGGTAGGGTGGAGGTGATATGGTCCTTGACTAGTCTCTCAAAGCACTTCATGATGACGGAAGTGAGTGCTACGGGGCGGTAGTCGTTTAGCTCAGTTACCTTAGCTTTCTTGGGAACAGGAACAATGGTGGCCCTCTTGAAGCATGTGGGAACAGCAGACTGGTATAGGGATTGATTGAATATGTCCGTAAACACACCGGCCAGCTGGTCTGCGCATGCTCTGAGGGCGCGGCTGGGGATGCCGTCTGGGCCTGCAGCCTTGCGAGGGTTAACACGTTTAAATGTCTTACTTACCTCGGCTGCAGTGAAGGAGAGTCCGCATGTTTTCGTTGCAGGCCATGTCAGTGGCACTGTATTGTCCTCAAAGTGGGCAAAAAAGTTATTTAGTCTGCCTGGGAGCAAGACATCCTGGTCCATGACTGGGCTGGATTTCTTCTTGTAGTCCGTGATTGACTGTTGACCCTGCCACATGCCTCTTGTGTCTGAGCCGTTGAATTGAGATTCTACTTTGTCTCTGTACTGATGCTTAGCTTGTTTGATAGCCTTGCGGAGGGAATAGCTGCACTGTTTGTATTCGGTCATGTTACCAGTCACCTTGCCCTGATTAAAAGCAGTGGTTCGCACTTTCAGTTTCACTCGAATGCTGCCATCAATCCACGGTTTCTGGTTAGGGAATGTTTTAATCGTTGCTATGGGAACGACATCTTCAACGCACGTTCTAATGAACTCGCATACCGAAATCAGCGTATTCGTCAATATTGTTATCTGACGCAATACGAAACATATCCCAGTCCACGTGCTGGAAGCAGTCTTGGAGTGTGGAGTCAGCTTGGTCGGACCAGCGTTGGACAGACCTCAGCGTGGGAGCCTCTTGTTTTAGTTTCTGTCTGTAGGCAGGGATCAACAAAATGGATTCGTGGTCAGCTTTTCCGAAAGGGGGGCGGGGCAGGGCCTTATATGCGTCACGGAAGTTAGAGTAACAATGATCCAAGGTTTTTCCACCCCTGGTTGCACAATCGATATGCTGATAAAATTTAGGGAGTCTTGTTTTCAGATTAGCCTTGTTAAAATCCCCAGCTACAATGAATGCAGCCTCCGGATAAATGGATTCCAGTTTGCAAAGAGTCAAATAAAGTTTGTTCAGAGCCATCGATGTGTCTGCTTGGGGGGGGATATATACGGCTGTGATTATAATCGAAGAGAATTCTCTTGGTAGATAATGCGGCCTACATTTGATTGTGAGGAATTCTAAATCAGGTGAACAGAAGGATTTGAGTTCCTGTATGTTTCTTTCATCACACCATGTCTCGTTAGCCATAAGGCATACGCCCCCGTCCCTCTTCTTACCAGAAAGATGTTTGTTTCTGTCGGCGCGATGCGTGGAGAAACCCGCTGGCTGCACCACCTTGGATAACGTCTCTCCAGTGAGCCATGTTTCCGTGAAGCAAAGAACGTTACAGTCTCTGATGTCCCTCTGGAATGCTACCCTTTCATCAACCTTGTTCGCTGCTCTGGCCCCCCAATGGTGGAACAAACTCCCTCACGACGCCAGGACAGCGGAGTCAATCACCACCTTCCGGAGACACCTGAAACCCCACCTCTTCAAGGAATACCTAGGATAGGGTAAGTAATCCTTCTCACCCCCCCCCCCCCTAAAAAGATTTAGATGCACTATTGTAAAGTGGCTGTTCCACTGGATGTCTTAAGGTGTATGCACCAATTTGTAAGTCGCTCTGGATAAGAGCGTCTGCTAAATGACTTAAATGTAATGTTAAATGTCAAGAGACTGGACATTGGTGAGAAGAATGCTAGTTCTGTGCATTATTTCCTGCAAGACAAGAATGTCAGTGTTCTGCCATGGCCAGCGAAGAGCCCGGATCTCAATCCCATTGAACACGTCTGGGACCTTTTGGATTGGAGGATGAGGGCTAGGGCCATTCCCCCCAGAAATGTCAGAGAACTTGCAGGTGCCTTGGTGGAAGAAAGGGGAAACATCTCACAGCAAGAACTGGCAGATCTGGTGCAGTCCATGAGGAGGAGATGCACTGCAGTACTTAATGCAGCTGGTGGCCACACCAGATAGTGACTGTTACTTTTGATTTTGACCCCCTCCCCTTTTGTTCAGGGACACATTATACACATTTATGTTAGTCACATGTCTGTGGAACTTGTTCAGTTTATGTCTCAGTTGTTGAATCTTGTTATATTCATACAAATACTTACACATCTTAAGTTTGCTGAAAATAAATGCAGTTGACAGTGAGAGGACGTTTATTTTTTTGCTGAGTTTATATTCACGTCTCCAAAGAATTTAATAAAACACACTGTTTTGCAATGGTCACAGTAGCCTCAACAGCACTTTGCATGGTAGCACTATGGTGTAGCCGGAGGACAGCTAGTTTCCGTCCTCCTCTGGGTAGATTGACTTCAATACAAAACCTACGAGGCTCGTGGTTCTCACCCCCTTCCATAGACTTAATTATGGCAAAGTCCGGAGGACGTCCTTCAACCTATCAGAACTTTTGCAGAATGAGTGACATGTTGTCCGCATAATCAAAGAATCAGAGAATGAATCTCGTACTGAAAGCATAAGCTACAGCTAGCTAGCACTTCACTGTATAAAATATGGTGAGTAGTTGATTCAGAGAGAAGAATACAATAGTTGAACAGTTTAACAAATTAATTTCTTCAAAAATGAAGGAGAAGCGAGAGAGAGTGCTAGCTATATTTTGTATTTCTTTCACGTTAGTTACGTAGTTAGTGAATGCAGCTAGTTAGTTTAGCCTACTCAAACACATAGAGTGATGCTATGTTAGTTAGCTGACTATGGCTATCCAAAACTCAAAATCAAGGTAAGCTTTTGGTTTTATTAATTTATTGCCACAAGGGCCCGCTGGTGTAACTGCTAAACTCCTTTCTCGCTGTACTGCATGATAGTAGTGTGTTTACTAATGCGTTAGTTCTAGTAGCTATGTTGACTGTGACATTATAATATGGTGACAATGACGTAGGGTGTGTGTAGCGGTTAGCGGTTATAATATGAATGTTTGGCTTGGAAAGGTTTTTCGACTGGTCACAGACAGCTAATGTGTCTGAAGTCCACAAGCGAAGGGAAAAGGTGAGAAGAGGAGAGCGAGAACAAATTATACAGTGATCAAAGGGATCATGCTGAATTGTATGTATCTGTTGATTTGGTTGAAAAATGTTTCTTAAACAGAAGCAAACGGAACAAAACGGCGATAAACATACCTCAATTTGCCCAATAAAAACTCCCGTTTGCAAATGTTGGACTAATGATTACACCCTCGACCAGCTAGATGCAGGCCAGTGTGTAAAAGGTGGTATTGAATGTTTCAATATCTGTCACCTTGATTACTACAATTTCTCAACCTGTGGACCTACGCTGTAAACATTAATTCATAGGCTAGGTTGTTGTAAGCTATTGATGTTACAGTGAACTGGGTGAATGGAATATGAATGACAGTCATCCAATATGATGTAATAGAAATAAGGCCATGCTCATTAAAAAAAAAGGTCTTCTCTCATCTTAAACTGCACCAATTGCCACTGGTATGTGATGCTGGCCGTTCAGTCATTTTGACTAGTCAGTCATGATGGGTGCAGTCAGAATAGACAGTTGAAATTGAAGGGGTGCTACTGATGGAGTTTCATTGTGGTTTAGCTGCTGTTTGCTCTACGGGAAGACTATCCAATTAGACTTCATGAAGCATTTTATTCAATGGAAATAAACAGCATACCGACCATGGCTTCACAGTCAGAGCGCATGCCCGTGTCTCTGCATGGAGATAGAGGAGAACCAGCTGAAGCAGGTTTTCTATTTATAGCCAGCACATAACTAACAACATTAGCCCATCATATTAAGTATCTCTGATTACTGATCCAATCCCACCCGGGTTCATGCCAATTGTGTGCTGTGATTATGTACTGCTTAAGTCTCAATTGTTCTCAGAATTACAGTGTTGTAGTGCTGGAGAACTTTAGAAGTACATCCTTCAATCGGGGAAGAGAACCCTCCATAGAGGAAAATAAACAGACAGGTCCCAAAAATGGGTCCCAAAAATGTTCCATCAGTCTCTATTCAATACGCCACAATTTCTCAGTCCTGCCAATGTTTATGAATTATATGGTGAAAATAACTGATTTGGATCCAGTTAAGAGTTCATCTCTAAAGTTGGGTTACCATGGCAGGCAGGGCTATCAGATGAGATGCCAGGATCTAAATAAAAGGTCTGTCAGGGTGCAGGGAGTCCATCAATGAGGTGGCTAGATGTCTGGGAGACTGTGTTGATGTTCTCGTGAACGATGTCTTATATCATCACTGAAAATCCTCCTGTTTAGTTTTACAGACTACACACAGCACGACATGCCTTTGGCAAATGTGATGTTTTTGTTTTCCTTAACCACCCAATAACAGCTTTGCACAATCTTGACATTCTCTCAACCAGCTCCATGAGGAATGCTTTTCCAACCGTCTTGAATGAGTTCCCACATATGCTGAGCACTTGTTGGCTGCTTTTCCTTTCACTCTGCGGTCCAACCTATCCAAATCATCTTAATTGGGTTGAGGTCAGGTGATTGTGGTGGCCAGGTCATCTGATGCAGCACTCCATCACTTTCCTTCTTGCTCTAATAGCCCTTAAATCAAATCAAATCAAATGTATTTATATAGCCCTTCGTACATCAGCTGATATCTCAAAGTGCTGTACAGAAACCCAGCCTAAAACCCCAAACAGCAAGCAATGCAGGTGTAGAAGCACGGTGGCTAGGAAAAACTCCCTAGAAAGGCCAAAACCTAGGAAGAAACCTAGAGAGGAACCAGGCTATGTGGGGTGGCCAGTCCTCTTCTGGCTGTGCCGGGTGGAGATTATAACAGAACATGGCCAAGATGTTCAAATGTTCATAAATGACCAACCAGCATGGTCGAATAATAATAAGGCAGAACAGTTGAAACTGGAGCAGCAGCACAGTCAGGTGGACTGGGGACAGCAAGGAGTCATCATGTCAGGTAGTCCTGGGGCACGGTCCTAGGGCTCAGGTCCTCCGAGAGAGAGAAAAAAAGAGAGAATTAGAGAGAGCATATGTGGGGTGGCCAGTCCTCTTCTGGCTGTGCCGGGTGGAGACTATAACAGAACATGGCCAAGATGTTCAAATGTTCATAAATGACCAGCATGGTCGAATAATAGTAAGGCAGAACAGTTGAAACTGGAGCAGCAGCATGGCCAGGTGGACTGGGGACAGCAAGGAGTCATCATGTCAGGTAGTCCTGGGGCATGGTCCTAGGGCTCAGGTCCTCCGAGAGAGAGAAAGAAAGAGAGAAGGAGAGAATTAGAGAACGCACACTTAGATTCACACAGGACACCGAATAGGACAGGAGAGGTACTCCAGATATAACAAACTGACCCTAGCCCCCCGACACATAAACTACTGCAGCATAAATACTGGAGGCTGAGACAGGAGGGGTCAGGAGACACTGTGGCCCCATCCGAGGACACCCCCGGACAGGGCCAAACAGGAAGGATATAACCCCACCCACTTTGCCAAAGCACAGCCCCCACACCACTAGAGGGATATCTTCAACCACCAACTTACCATCCTGAGACCAGGCTGAGTATAGCCCACAAAGATCTCCGCCACGGCACAACCCAGGGGGGCGCCAACCCAGACAGGATGACCACAACAGGGAATCAACCCACTCAGGTGACGCACCCCCTCCAGGGACGGCATGAGAGAGCCCCAGTAAGCCAGTGACTCAGCCCCTGTAATAGGGTTAGAGGCAGAGAATCCAAGTGGAAAGAGGGGAACTGGCCAGGCAGAGACAGCAAGGGCGGTTCGTTGCTCCAGAGCCTTTCCGTTCACCTTCCCACTCCTGGGCCAGACGACACTCAATCATATGACCCACTGAAGAGATGAGTCTTCAGTAAAGACTTAAAGGTTGAGACCGAGTTTGCGTCTCTGACATGGGTAGGCAGACCGTTCCATAAAAATGGAGCTCTGCTGCCTCCAGCTGTTTGTTTAGAAATTCTAGGGACAATTAGGAGGCCTGCGTCTTGTGACCGTAGCGTACGTGTAGGTATGTACGGCAGGACCAAATCAGAGAGATAGGTAGGAGCAAGCCCATGTAATGCTTTGTAGGTTAGCAGTAAAACCTTGAAATCAGCCCTTGCTTTGACAGGAAGCCAGTGTAGAGAGGCTAGCACTGGAGTAATATGATCAAATTTTTTGGTTCTAGTCAGGATTCTAGCAGCCATATTTAGCACTAACTGCAGTTTATTTAGTGCTTTATCCGGGTAGCCGGAAAGTAGAGCATTGCAGTAGTCTAACCGAGAAGTAACAGAAGCATGGATTCATTTTTCTGGATCATTTTTGGACAGAAAGTTTCTGATTTTTGCAATGTTACGTAGATGGAAAAAAAGCTGTCCTTGAAATGGTCTTGATATGTTCTTCAAAAGAGAGATCAGGGTCCAGAGTAACGCCGAGGTCCTTCACAGTTTTATTTGAGACGACTGTACAACCATTAAGATTAATTGTCAGATTCAACAGAATATCTCTTTGTTTCTTGGGACCTACAACAAGCATCTCTGTTTTGTCCGAGTTTAATAGTAGAAAGTTTGCAGCCATCCACTTTCTTATGTCTGAAACACATGCTTCTAGCGAGGGCAATTTTGGGGCTTCACCATGTTTCATTGAAATGTACAGCTGTGTGTCATCCGCATAGCAGTGAAAGTTAACATTATGTTTTCGAATAACATCCCCAAGAGTTAAATATATAGTGAAAACAATAGTGGTCCTAAAACGGAACCTTGAGGAACACCGAAATTTACAGTTGATTTGTCAGAGGACAAACCATTCACAGAGACAAACTGATATCTTTCCGACAGATAAGATCTAAACCAGGCCAGAACATGTCCGTGTAGACCAATTTGGGTTTCCAATCTCTCCAAAAGAATGTGGTGATCGATGGTATCAAAAGCAGCACTAAGGTCTAGGAGCACGAGGACAGATGCAGAGCCTCGGTCCGATGCCATTAAAATGCAATTTTAGTGAGTTTGGTACACATCCGGTGGATAGAGAGCCGTTTATTATGTTCAACATAGGAGGGCCAAGCACAGGAAGCAGCTCTTTCAGTAATTTAGTTGGAATAGGGTCCAGTATGCAGCTTGAAGGTTTAGAGGCCATGATTATTTTCATCATTGTGTCAAGAGATATAGTACTAAAACTCTTGAGCGTCTCACTTGATCCTAGGTCCTGGCAGAGTTGTGCAGACTCAGGACAACTGAGGTTTGGAGGATTACGCAGGTTTAAAGAGGAGTCCGTCATTTGCTTTCTAATAATCATAATCTTTTCCTCAAAGAAGTTCATGAATTTATCACTGCTAAAGTGAAAGTCATCCTCTCTTGGGGAATGCTGCTTTTTAGTTAGCTTTGCGACAGTATCAAAAAGGAATTTCGGATTGTTCTTATTTTCCTCAATTAAGTTAGAAAAATAGGATGATCGAGCAGCAGTAAGGGCTCTTCGGTACTGCACGGTACCGTCTTTCCAAGCTAGTCTGAAGACTTCCAGTTTGGTGGTGTGTTGGGTTATTGTCCTTTTGAAAAACAAATGATAGTCCCACTAAGCCCAAACCATGTGGGATGGCGTATCACTGAAGAATGCTGTGGTAGCCGTGCTGGTTAAGTATGCCTTGAATTCTAAATAAATCACTGACAGTGTCACCAGCAAAGCACCCCCACAACATCACACCTCCTCTTCCATGCTTCACGGTGGGAACCACACATGCGGAGATCATCCGTTCCCCTACTCTGCGTATCACAACGACATGGTGGGTGGAACCAAAAATCTCAAATTTGGACTCCAGAACAAAGGACAGATTTCCACCGGTCTAATGTCCATCACTCGTGTTCCTTGACCCAAGCAAGTCTCTTCTTCTTATTGGTGTCCTTTAGTAGTGTTTTTTTGCAGCAATTCGACCATGAAGGCCTGATTCACGGAGTTTGCTCTGAACAGTTGATGTTAAGATGTGTCTGTTACTTGAACTCTCTGAAGCATCTATTTGGGCTGCAATTTCTGAGGCTAACACTAAATACAACAAGGCACAAAAGAAACAACAGAAACAGCTCCGTCAGGTGCAAAAAACACTAAACAGAAAATAACTACCCACAAAACCCATGTGGGCAAGAGCTACCTAAGTATGGTTCTCAATCAGAGACAACGATAGACAGCTGTCCCTGATTGAGAACCACACCCGCCAAACAACACAGAAATCAAAAACATAGAAAATTAACATAGAATGTCACACCCTGGCCAAACCAAAATAGAGAATAAAAAGCCTCTCTATGGCCAGGGCGTGACACTCCCAGACAAACTAAACAACTTATTGCTCACTTTGAGGACAATACAGTGCCACCGACACGGCCCGCTACCAAAACCTGCGGGCTCTCCTTCACTGCAGCCAATGTGAGTAAAACATTTAAACGTGTTAACCCAGGCAAGGCTGCCGGCCCAGACGGCATCCCTGGCCTTGTCCTCAGAGCATGCGCAGACCAGCTGGCTGGTGTGTTTATGGACATCAGTCCTTATCCCAGTCTGCTGTTCCCACATGCTTCAAGAGGACCACCATTGTTCCTGTTCCCAAGAAAGCTAAGGTAACTGAGCTAAATGACTATCGCCCCGTAGCACTCACTTCCATCATCATGAAGTGCTTTGAAAGACTAATAGGTCTCAATAGGTCCACAGACGATGCAACCACACTGCACACTGCCCTAACCCATCTGGACAAGAGGAATGCCTATGTAAGAATGCTGTTCATCGACTGTAGCTCAGCATTTAACACTACAGTACCCTCCAAACTCGTCATTAAGCTCGAGACCCTGGGTCTCGACCCCACCCTGTGCAACTGGGTCCTGGACTTCCTGATGTGCCGCCCCCAGGTGGTGAAGGTAGGGAACAACATCTCCACCCCACTGATCCTCAACACTGGTGCCCCACAAGGGTGCGTTCTCAGCCCTGTCTTGTACTCCCTGTTCACCCATGACTTCGTGGCCATGCACGCCTCCAACTTAATCATCAAGTTTACAGACGACACTACAGTGGTAGGCTTGATTACCAACAACGACGAGATGGCCTACAGGGAGGAGGTGAGGGTCCTCGGAGTGTGGTGTCAGGAAAATAACCTCACACTCAATGTCAAGAAAACAAAGGAGATGATCGTGGAAACAGCAGAGGGAGCAGCCCCCTATCCACATCGACTGGACAGTAGTGGAGAAGGTAGAAAGCTTTAAGTTCCTCGGCATACACATCACGGACAAACTGAAATGGTCCACCCACAGAGACAGCGTGGTGAAGAAGGCGCTGCAGCGCCTCTTTTTTTACAATTTTAATTTCACCTTTATTTAACCAGGTAGGCAAGTTGAGAACAAGTTCTCATTTAGAGCTATACCTGCTGGAATGCGTGCTACAGGTGGGTGATGCGATGGTGACCAGCGAGCTGAGATAAGGGGGGACTTTACCTAGCAGGGTCTTGTAGATGACATGGAGCCAGTGGGTTTGGCGACGAGTATGAAGCGAGGGCCAGCCAACGAGAGCGTACAGGTCGCAATGGTGGGTAGTATATGGGGCTTTGGTGACAAAACGGATGGCACTGTGATAGACTGCATCCAATTTGTTGAGCAGGGTATTGCAGGTTATTTTGTAAATGACATCACCGAAGTAGAGGATTGGTAGGATGGTCAGTTTTACAAGGGTATGTCTGGCAGCATAAGTGAAGGATGCTTTGTTGCGAAATATGAAGCCAATTCTAGATTTAACTTTGGATTGGAGATGTGGGTCTGGAAGGAGAGTTTACAGTCTAACCAGACACCTAGGTATTTGTAGTTGTCCACGTATTCTAAGTCAGAGCCATCCAGAGCAGTGATGTTGGACAGGCAGGCAGGTGCAGGCAGCGATCGGTTGAAGAGCATGCATTTAGTTTTACTTGTATTTAAGAGCAATTGGAGGCCACGGAAGGAGAGTTGTATGGCATTGAAGCTTGCCTGGAGGGTTGTTCACACAGTGCCCAAAGAAGGGCCAGAAGAATACAGAATGGTGTCGTCTGCATAGAGGTGGATCAGAGACTCACCAGCAGCAAGAGCGACATCATTGATGTATTCAGAGAAGAGAGTTGGTCCAGGAATTGAACCCTGTGGCACCCCCATAGAGACTGCCAGAGGTCCAGACAACCGACCCTCCGGTTTGACACACTGAACTCTATCAGAGAAGTAGTTGGTGAACCAGGCGAGGCAATAATTTCAGAAACCAAGGCTGTCGAGTCTGCCGATGAGGATGTGGTGATTCACAGAGTTGAAAGCCTTGGCCAGATCAATGAATACGGCTGCACAGTAATGTTTCTTATCGATGGCGGTTAAGATATTGTTTAGGACCTTGAGCGTGGCTGAGGTGCACCCATGACCATCTCTGAAACCAGATTGCATAGCAGGGAGGGTATGGTGAGATTCGAAATGGTCGGTAAACTGTTTGTTGACTTGGCTTTCGAAGACCTTAGAAAGGCAGGGTAGGATAGATATAGGTCTGTAGCAGTTTGGGTCAAGAGTGTCCCCCCCTTTGAAGAGGGGGATGACCGCAGCTGCTTTCCGATCTTTGGGAATCTCAGACGACACGAAAGAGAGGTTGAACGGGCTAGTAATAGGGGTGGCAACAATTTCGGCAGATAATTTGATAAAGAAAGGGTCCAGATTGTCTAGCCCGGCTGATTTGTAGGGGTCCAGATTTTGCAGCTCTATCAGAACATCAGCTGACTGGATTTGGGAGAAGGCTTGGGTGAGTTGCTGTGGGGGGTGCAGTGCTGTTGACCGGGATAGGGATAGCCAGGTGGAAAGCATGGCCAGCCATAGAAAAATGCTTATTGAAATTCTCAATTATAGTGGATTTATCAGTGGTGACAGTGTTTCCTATCTTCAGTGCAGTGGGCAGCTGGGAGGAGGTGTTCTTATTCTCCATGGACTTTACAGTGTCCCAGAACTTTTTTGAGTTTTTGTTGCAGGAAGCAAATTTCTGCTTGAAAAAGCTTGCCTTTGCTTTTCTAACTGGCTGTGTATATTGGTTTCTAGCTTCCCTGAAAAGCTGCATATCACGGGGGCTGTTCGATGCTAATGCAGAACGCCATAGGATGTTTTTGTGTTAGTTAAGGGCAGTCAGGTCTGGGGTGAACAAAGGGCAATATCTGTTCCTGGTTCTAAATTTCTTGAATGGGGCATCCTTATTTAAGATGGTTAGGAAGGCATAAAAAACAGGCATCCTCTACTGACGGGATGAGATCAATATCCTTCCAGGATACCCCGGCCAGGTCGATTAGAAAGGCCTGCTCGCTGAAGTGTTTCAGGGAGCGTTTGACAGTGATGAATGGAGGTCGTTTGACCGCTGACCCATTACAGATGCAGGCAATGAAGCAGTGATCGCTGAGATCTTGGTTTAAGAAGGCAGAGGTGTATTTAGAGGGCAAGTTGGTTAGGATGATATCTATGAGGGTGCCCGTGTTTACGGCTTTGGGGACGTACCTGGTAGGTTCACTGATAATTTGTGTGAGATTGTGGGCATCAAGCTTAGATTGTAGGATGGCTGGGGTGTTAAGCATGTTCCAGTTTAGGTCGCCTAGCAACACAAGCTCTGAAGATAGATGGGGGGCAATCAGTTCACATATGGTGTCCAGAGCACAGCTGGGGGCAGATGGTGGTCTATAGCAGGCGGCAACGGTGAGAGACTTGTTTTTAGAGAGGTGGATTTTTAAAAGTAGAAGTTCAAATTGTTTGGGTACAGACCTGGATAGTAGGACAGAACTCTTCAGGCTATCTTTGCAGTAGATTGCAACACTGCCCCCTTTGGCAGTTCTATCTTGTCTGAAAATGTTGTAGTTAGGGATGAAAATTTCAGATTTTTTTTGTGGTCTTCCTAAGGCAGGATTCAGACACAGCTAGAACATCTGGGTTGGCAGAGTGTGCTAAAGCAGTGAATAAAACAAACTTAGGGAGGAGGCTTCTAATGTTAACATGCATGAAACCAAGGCTATTACGGTTACAGAAGTCATCAAAAGAGAGCGTGGGGAATAGGAGTGGAGCTAGGCACTGCAGGGCCTGGATTCACCTCTACATCACCAGAGGAAAAGAGGAGGAGTAGGATAAGGGTACGGCTAAAAGCAATGAGAATTCGTCATCTAGAACGTCTGGAACAGAGAGTAAAAGGAGATTTCTGGGGGCGATGAAATAGCTTCAAGGTATAATGTACAGACAATGGTATGGTAGGATGTGAATACAGTGGAGGTAAACCTAGGTATTGAGTGATGATGATAGAGATATTGTCTCTAGAAACATAATTGAAACCAGAAGATGTCATCGCATGTGTGGGTGGTGGAACTAATAGGTTGGATAAGGTATAGTGAGCAGGACTAGAGGCTCTACAGTGAAATAAGCCAGTAAACACTAACCAGAACAGCAATGGACAAGGCATATTGACATTAAGGAGAGGCATGCTTAGTCGAGTGATCAAAAGGGTCCAGTGAGTAGTGAGGTTGGTTGCGGTCATGGCGATTCAGACAGCTAGCCAGGCCATCGGTAGCAAGCTAGCATAGGATGGAGGTCTGTTTTTTGCCACCTCGTGCGTTTCCGTCGGTAGGATTAGTGGGGTTCCGTGTGGTAAAGGGGATCAATCCAATTCGCCACAAAATTGATATAGTTATAGAGGCCCAAGAAAAAAGGAAAAAAATGTTCAGATAGATCTATTCCGATAGCAGCCGATAAGACAGCTAACGATTAGCGGGCCGCAGATGAGCGTTCAGGTATAACTCCCTCGGCTGGAAAAAACTCCCTCGGGCAGATAACGTCGGTAGTCCAGTTGTGAAGGCCCGGTGGGGCTCCGTGTTGGCAGTAAAACGGGTCCGGATAGGTGATTGTAGCCCAGCAGTGACTGATGGAACTCTTCAGCTGGCTAGCTCCGGAATAATTGATGTTTGCTCCGGGATCGACGTAAGCCGATAGTCACACGGATAGCAGCTAGCTAGCTGCGAGATTCAGGTATCCAGGAGATCCAGCCTCAGGAGGCTGAAGAAATTTTACAGATGCACAATCGAGAGCATCCTGTAAGGCTGTATCACCGCCTGGTACGACAACTGCTCCGCCCACAAATGTAAGGATCTCCAGAGGATAGTGAGGTCTGCACAACACATCACCGGGTTCAAACTACCTGACCTCCAGGACACCTACACCCCCCGATGTCACAGGAAGGCCAAAAAAATCATCAAGGACAACAACCACCCAAGCCACTGCCTGTTCATCCAGAAGGCGAGGTCAGTACAGGTGCATATAAGCTGTGAACGAGAGAATGAAAATCAGCTTCTATCACAAGGCCGTCAGACTGTTAAACAGCTGTCACTAACATTGAGTGGCTGCTGCCAACATACCGACTCAAATCTCTAATAATTAAATACATACTGACTCTCACTTTAATAATAAAAAATGTGATGTAATAAATGTATCACTAGCCACTTTAAACAATGCCACTGTATATAATGTTTACATACCCTACATTACTCATCTCATATGTATATACTGTACTCTATACCATCTACTGCATCTTGCCTCTGCCGTTCGGCCATCGCTCATCCATATAATTTTATGTACATATTCTTATTAATTCCTTTCCACTTGTGTGTATAAGGTAGTTGTTGTGAAATTGTTACATTACTTGTTAGATATTACTGCATGGTCGGAACTAGAAGCACAAGCATTTCGCTACACTCGCATTAACATCTGCTAACCATGTGTATGTGACAAATAAAATTTGATTTGATTTGGTTCGAGTCCTGAATGCTGATTGGCTGACAGTCGTATATCAAACCATATACCATGGGTATGACAAAACATTTATTTTTACTGCTCTAATTACATTGGTAACCAGTTTATAATTGCAATAAGGCTTCTCGGGTGTTTGTGGTATATGGACAATATACCAGGGCTTAGGGCTGTATCCAGGCACTCGGCGTTGTGTCGTTCGTGTACCTTGTGCCTTATTGCTTGAATTTACAATGCCTGTCAACCAATCAGCATTCAGGGCTGGAACCACCAAGTTTATAATCCAGTTTATGTGCCTTATAGAATGTTGACCAATGTTTCTCCCCCCTCGTCTAAATAACAGCATCTAGACTTTAGATATTAATTGTATGTCTCTTGATTTGTACTTTCTCAACCATGAATCCCAAAGACAACACAGCTGTCACGTGAACAGCTTCAGAGAGCACGCTTGACAAGTGTTTTGAGGATTACTTCTATAATGAACATTGCATGGTGTCAGACAGAGGCTGGAGGCATTGTAGCTAGTTATCTGGACAGACCTATCAGAAAGGAGCTGATGGAGGACTCAGGAAGTCAGTCTTTAGTTCCTCTCCATCCTATCAACACAGATCCAAACATGTGTTTCTGGGTGTAGACTTCTTTATGACATGATCATACCACAGAAATAAAGCCACATCCACCAGTAGACAGTAGACAATGAATGAACCCCCGGCCTACCACATATGTGATTTCGAATTCACCGTGATGTGCGACACAATGATCAAGGTCTTCCTTTTATTGTTGTAATTTTCCTTTCTTCTTAATAAACATGTAATTTTCGACACTATTGATGGACTTTTCATGACTATCATTACTTTCTCCTGCTTTCGACCGCAATGGCTGATGGCTAAACCAGGCGGCGCTCAATCCCCGCAATCCCAATAAAGCTGACAAGCTGACGATAAAGGCCTCTCCTGCTGGGCTTCCTCTCTGTTCAGCTCCTCTCTGCCTCCTGTGATTCCCATTACGCCATCACACAGCTCCCAGAGACCATTCACTTCTCTTATTTGCTTTCCTTCTCACAAAACCCACTGTTGCACACTATTCCAATCAATTAGAATAAAAGGCTTGTGGTTCAGGTATGAAAGGGGTTATTATTCAGTCTAGACTCTGGAAGCTATGTAATAGACATACCTGGGGTTACGTGGTCAGTTTATACTCTTACCAAAAACAAAGGGGTATCCCTTTTTAGCCAAGGGAAATAGGTTGTTTCTGGTTTGTAGGTTTTATACACCCCATGAAGGAATATATGAGCAGTTTAACTCACCCCATGATGTTGACATTTGATATGAGGACAAGAGAGGTAGACAGGAGGGTCACATAAGGAGAAAGGAGGGTCATCTGGTGAGAAAGTATCAGAAAGCAGACTTTTGGTTTAGGTTTGCATGGTAAACAGGAAGCAGCATCCCTTTGTGTGGGTGTGAGACAGCCGACTAATAGATGTAGATATGTTCACACAGGTCATAGGGAGAAGAGAAGCCAACTGTTTCATTGCTTTGTTGGTTTCATTGCTTTATTTATTTTTTAACCTTTATTTAACTAGACAAGTCGGTTAAGAACAAATTCTAATGTACAATGACAGCCTACCGGGGAACAGTGGGTTAACTGCTTGTTCAGGGGCAGCAACCTTTCGGTTACTGGCCCAATGGTCTAACCACTAGGATACCTGCCACCTGCTATTATTATGTTTTGAACTGAAATCTACTGAAGTAAGTAGAAACAGATTGCACTATGCAGAAAGGTGTGAAATGCAAAATGTGTAAGATTAATGGTGGCGGGTCGTGTTTCAGAGGATGCATAGCTCTCGACCTTCGCCTCTCCCGAGTCCATACGGAAGTTGCAGAGATGAGACAAGACTGTAACTACCAATTGGATATCACTAATTTGTGGAGAAAAAAATGGGTAAAAGTAAATAAAAAAATAAAAAATGGAAATTCCTCAAAGTGATTTAGACTTAAATCATTGAGTCAGATAGCTCTGATACTTGTGTGACAGTCCATGATCCAATCATTGACCCTGAAGTTCAATTACAATCCAAAATTACTTTTCCACTTGAATAAATTGTCACCTCCAAAGATGATTGTCAAAAAGAATACAGAAACTAATACATTCTAAAAGCTTTAACAAGAGCAAGGTATTGTGTTTCATTTGAAAACAGCATAACAGTTTGTAAAAGCAGAATATTTCAGTATTTTACGACAGAGGGTACCCATACCTTTCAAGTCAGTTTCTCCTTTTGACAAACCGAAAAGAGCCCACAAGCTTCCAAGATACATCATTATCTGCTTTTGAAATATGCCACACATGAAAGTCTAATAGTGGTATCATTTTATTTCCATTTTTGGTTGAAGTAGATTGATTGACCATGACGCTCACTGTCGTCTGTGCAGGTTAATATAATATAAGAGATTCTAGTCACTTGATCCTTTAGTTTTCTTCCCAAAGGACTTTAATGCCTTCCCCATACCAGACAAACCTATCGGATCACAAAGCACTGGGTACAATGAACCCTAAAACCAAACAATTCCTATTTCGATACTCTTGACTAGGGTTAAGTTTAAATAACGTTACCTGGGGTCCGATGGCAGAAAAATAGACTTATAAGAGCCATGGTCCTTCTGTAGCTCAGTTGGTAGAGCATGGCGCTTGTAACGCCAGGGTAGTGGGTTCGATTCCCGGGACCACCCATACGTAGAATGTATGCACACATGACTGTAAGTCGCTTTGGATAAAAGCGTCTGCTAAATGGCATATATTATTTATATTTTATGACCTTGAACAGGGAAGAGCCATGAACAGGGAATGAGAATCTTCAAAGCTATGTACTGTTTTTAGATGAGAGGCATTCGATTGTACATTTTGACAGATGTACAGTATGTGCATCACAGGCCACCATATGGCTTGATTTATGCTAAATTATGCACCACTAGACTAAATTACGAGTCAACCTTGGGTCACACACAAGAAGCGACTTTCATATCATATAAATCTTCAAAACATAAATCACAGGATATTTGTTCAATTGTCACCCAAAGGCATTTATGTTCTTTCCTTTCAGTCCCATGATGCTCTGAAAGACCCCTACAGTCCATAACTAGCCTAGCTATAGTTTCAACATTACTACTATTGGTGTCTTGCTTGTAGTGCTTCGAAGGCAGTAAATGCAAATATATCAACCTGAAATAAATGACATGCACACAAAGGGAAAGGGTTTAAGCTCTGTCATGCATCACTCTCAGTGTCAATCACTCAACATATATGCATAGATGATTAGTTCCTGGTCTCCTCCAAGGCCTATTTAAAGCTGAAGTGTAAGAGGAGACAGTGAATGACATTTCTCACAGGTCTCCAATCACATCAATTGCTCAGCTGAAGTCCATTCACTATGGGCATTCCATTGAACCTGGGTACTCTGCTCCTGATACTCCTCTTCTACACACAAGGTAAACAAATTAAATACCTAGACTGCACATGTACAGTGAGCTCCAAATGTATTGAGACATTTGTTGTTGTGGCTCTACTACAGCGCATTTGATTTGAAATGATACAATGACTTATGGAGGTTAAAGTGCAGACTGTCAGCTTTAATTTGAGGGTATTTTCATCCATATCGGGTGAACCGTTTACAGCACTGTTTACATAGACCCCCAATAGAAATTAATGGAAAATAATGTATTGTGTCATTTTGGAGTCACTTTTATTGTAAATAAGAGTAGAATGTTTCTAAACACTTTCACATTAATGTGGATGCTACCGTGACTATGGATAATCCTGACTGAATTGTGAATAATGATGAGTGAGACAGAGGCATAAACATATTCTATTTTTATTTACAACAAAAGTGACTCCAAAAAGACACATAATACATTATTAACCATTAATTTATATTGGGCACAAAATAATCAGAAACAACCAAAACAAACAGCAAATGCTTCCAACAAATGTGTAGTCACAAGCTTGAGGTAGTACTTGCGTGCTATGAATATGGGACCAAATACTTTAAGTAGTAAAGTTACAGTAAATTTGTCCCAATACTTTTTCTCCCTTAAGTGCTGTAATTTCTAAATGGTTCACCTGATATACACTACCGTTCAAAAGTTTGGGGGTCACTTAAATGTCCTTGCTAATTAAAGAAAAGCACATTTTTTGTCAATTAAAACGACATCAAATTGATGAGAAACACAGTGTAGACATTGCTAATGTTGTAAATGACTATTGTAGCTGGAAACGGCTGATTTTTTATAGAATATCTACATAAGCGTACAGAGGCCCATTATCAGCAACCATCACTCCTGTGTTCCAATGGTACGTTGTGTTAGCTAATCCAAGTTGATCATTTTAAAAGCTAATTGATCATTAGAAAACCCTTTTGCAATTATGTTAGCACAGCTGAAAACAGTTCTGATTAAAGAAGCAATAAAACTGGCCTTCTTTAGACTAGTTGAGTATCTGGAGCATTAGCATTTGTGGGTGCGATTACAGGCTCAAAATGGCCAGAAACAAAGAACTTTCTTCTGAAACTCAGTCTATTCTTGTTCTCAGAAATGAAGACTATTCAATGCGAGAAATTTCTAACAAAGTGAAGATCTGGTACAACGCTGTATACTACTCAGGTTCACAGAACAGCGCAAACTGGCCCTAACCAGAATAGAAAGAGTGGGAAGCCCCGGTGCACAACTGAGCAAGAGGACAAGTACATTAGAGTGTCTAGTTTGAGAAACAGACGCCTCACAAGTCCTCAACTGGCAGCTTCATTAAATAGTACCCGCAAAACACCAGTCTCAACGTGAACAGCAGAGGCGACTCCGGGATGCTGGCCTTCTGGCAGAGTTGCAAAGAAAAAGCCATATCTCAGACTGGCCAATAAGAAGAAAAGATTAAGATGGGCAAAACAGACACTGGACAGAGGAACTCTACCTAGAATGCCAGCATCCTGGAGTCGCCTCTTCACTGTTGATGTGAAGACTGGTGTTTTTTTGCAGGTACTATTTAATGAAACTGATAATAGGCATCTGTACACGTATGTAGATATTCCATTAAAAATCAGCCGTTTCCAGCTACAATAGTCATTTACAACATTAACAATGTCTATACTGTATTTCTGATCAATTTTCTTGTATTTTAATGAAGAAAAAAAATGTGTTTTTCTTTCAAAACAAGGACTTTTCTAAGTGACCCCAAACATTTGAACAGTAGTGGAGATGGAAATCTGATGGAAAAGCTGACAGTCTGCACTTTAACCTCATAGTCATTGTATCATTTCAAATCCAGAGCCAAAATAACAAAAAAAATTGTGTCAGTCTCAATACTTTGAGCACACTGTATGCATTGATTCAGGGTCTTGTACTTTTGCAGTCTACTACTACTAATCCAATTAGGTATTATGCAAGGTGGTATCAAATAAGAAAAATCCACAACGTTTTAGATATTATGGGTTGAGTGGATCCGGATTGTTGATGTTGTCACAGTATACGCAGGGTGTATCTATGGGGGCAAGGAGGCTGTGGCCCACAGTAGACCCTACATAGTTCTTCTGGAGAAAGCTGTTGCCAACAATCTGAAGCCAGGAAGCTTTTGTTTTCTAGTGAGAGAGAGCACTTTGTGATGACTGCTGCCCACTGCAATGGGGGGTCAGTAATGTCTGTTTATCTAGTGAGGGAAAACCAATAGAAAATGTGTGGAGCCCATTGGCCTCCATTATCTGCCCTATAAATGCTTCAACTGTTTCTCCTTGAAACTCACTACCTTATAACTCTATGCCTAGAATTAGAATGCATGCTGGTCAAACTACTCTTTCAATTGGATTTTTCCTGCAATCTCACCAACATTTTAATAGGGTACCATTTCAATGTCTCTAGGTTTTTCACACCTGAATATCTTTACTGTTTTTAGCCTAGGGCTATCCTACCCCATGCTTCACATAGCTCTTCCTAATGTTGCATTTACACATTTTAACAATGTATTTCTAATGTCCCCTTTGGAGCATTTAGACATGAAACAGCTTAGCCCAGGGCTAAGACCTCCAACAGCCGAAGGCTGAGATAAAAGGTGCAGTATGGAAAACCTACCAATAAATGTAGTCATGCACCATTAAGATATACTGCAGACTATTTAACCCTTAAAAGAAAAAACATGAAATCATGTGAAACGTGTTTTTGGAACCCTTTATGTGTGTCACGTTGAATAAATGATTGGAGACAGGCACAGTAATGCCATGACTAGGCATCGGGACGAAGCCCAAAACAAACACGTTTCCAAAAATATTGAGCTGTAACCCAAACCAAAGAGCGAGGTAAAACCTCTAATAAATACACGGAGCGAGACCCGTAATAACAAATGCACAATACACGCAGCACGAAAGCCGAAATAACAACGCACATGTACTCCCAGACCAACAGGCATGGGAACAATAACCAACAAAACAATGGTGAACAGAGGGCACATGTATAAAATTACTAATCAGGGGAATTGTATTCAGGTGTGCGTAATGAAACAGTTCAGTGACGCCTAGAGGCCGGTGACGTAGACCTCTGGAACTGGTGCACGGAAGGAGCAGCAGCACAGGGGGAATCCGTGACAACATGCTCACGTGTAGTTTCATGTTATCACATGTTGTCACATTAACTTCCCATAAGATTACGTGATCACATGAAAACGTGTTTTCGGAACACTTCACGTGAAATTAATGTGGTTTTTCCGTAAGGGAAATGTCAGAGCATAGGTTGAACCAAGCGGGAAGCAAGGATATACGGTAGCTTGACATTATGTTTTCGATCAGTGTCTGTGTTTGTCCACTACGGTCAGTTGCAGATATGTGTAAGAATACAGTATATTCCATTGCGTTGTGCCTCTGTCTGTATGTATGCTACAGATCTATTAAGGCCAAGCTGGGAGTCCACAATGTGCAGCAGGAGTAAGGTCAGGAAAGGCTTGTGAAACAGGCATTTCCACATCCAAATTATGATGAAGAATATAATAATGATATCATGCTACTCAAGGTAAAAGTCCAAGCTAGGACCTAAAGCTGAACATATTTTTATTTTTACCTACACAGGTGAAATTGTGCATGCACATTATCACTACAATGTCAAAGTATGCAATTGATTGGTAAAAAACAGTTAACCACCATTAAATTAACTACCAGGCTTGCTGAATAGATTATAGAACCAAGAATGTAAATTGTAACCGTCAACAAACCTGCTCTCTCTGCCTCAACTGGAGGAGATTGCAGTTTTCACCGACCATGTGAGACCCATTGGCCTCCCGCTTACAAAAGATGAGGAGGTGCCCAAGGACTGTCTGGTGTCAGGCTGGGGACACACTATCAGGAATGTAAATCAAGGCTCCCCTGTGCTTCAGGACCTCAATGTGGCACTGGATGAGAATCAACTTTGCTCTGACAACCATCAGGTTTGCTCATCAGGACTAAATGAACCTGCTCAGGTAAGTGGCGTCTGAAAGTATGTAACGTTAAAGGGGAAATAACATGAGAGGAATGAAAGGAAATGATAGTTTCCCTTTGGTTTGAGGACATTAATCATTCCAAGGGAAATGTGCCTTTTCATTTGCCGAGCTACGTAAACTCCTTGCTTTGGCCAAACGCCACGCACACATACGTTAATTTGTTCTCGGGGAGGTACTCCGCATTGAGTAGCTCCTCGATGATTTCTAAAACGCAAATACATTCTAATCGTTCTGATTGGTCCTAGAAAACAATGGGTTGAGCTAAAATACAAGTGGGTAAAGAGGTGTTTTGAATATTCGGAATTGGCTGTGATACTCAAATTCAGTGTTTCTTAATCCTGTTCCTGGGGAACCAAGTGGGTGCACATCTTTGTTTTTGCCCTAACACTACACAGCTGATTCATATGATCAACTCATCGTCATCTTTGATGATTTGAATCAGGTGTGTAGTGCTGAGGCAAACACAAAAATGTGCACCCCTTTGGATCCCCAGGACCAGGATTAAGAAACAAATCGCTGATGACTTTGTTTTGTACAACATTCATAATTTTGACGTCACCACAAACGACTTCAACTATGGAAGTCTCAGACTGAAGTATGTAGTGAACATAGAGCAGTGGAAGAATTCACTTTGAGTCACCAGGCAACCTTTTAATTTGTTCGGTATTGTGGTCTATGTGTGTTACTTCCAGGGAGACTCTGGTGGTCCATTAGTCTGTAATGGTGTGGCCTATGGGGTGGTGTCTACCAAGACTTGAAACAACATCTACATGCGCATCCCTGACTTCCTGGACTAGATCAATGACACCATGAAGAATTGATATGTCACTGACCAGAAACATTTAGTTAATTTGGTCAACCAGGTGCCTATTACATGACTATGATACTGTGAAGAATCCTAATGTGCTTATCATGCTTTCTGATTGATTTACCAGTGCTGGTTAATGTCTTTGCCCGGAGCTGGTTCTTCCTAATAATTTTTTCTTCTTCCCAGTGGAGTTCTCAACTTACTGATGAGAGTTTGAAAAGTAGAATACACAAGGTGCCATTTTGAAATTTGGTTGTGCATCAGCAGTTTTTAAAAATCTCAGTCACTGACAGTCAACAATTTGTATTGCTTGGTAAGGTAGTCTAGCCAGCTATCTAAACCTTGTAGATGGCCTAATCATCACCAAATTACCGACCGGGCATGTACCCAGGGGCCCTGACCTCTAGAGGCCCTCATTGATTTGTTAGTCACTCTCACACAGATATCACATTTTTGAATTTGTATTTATTAGGGATCCCCATTAGCTGTTGCCAAGACAGCAGCTACTCTTCCTGGGGTCCAAACACATTAAAGGCACTTACATCACACAAAACAAAAGATAAAACGGTACTTCATATAACATTATTACACCACTACATATCTACAATATAAAATGTATAATACCACCATACAACAATATTACAATGTACATGTGTGTAGAGTGCATGTGCTAGTGTTTGTATGTGTGTCTGTACCTGTGTATCTCTTCACGATACCTGCTGTTCCAAAAGGTGTATTTTCCTCTTTAAAAAAAAAAATCTGATTCTACTGCTTGCATCATTTACCTGATGTGGAATAGAGTTCCATGTAGTCATGGCTCTATGTAGTACTGTGCGCCTCCCATAGTTTGTTCTGTACTTTGAGACTGAAGAGACTTCAGGTGACATGTCTTGTGGGGTAAGCATGTGTGTCAGAGCTGTGTGCTACTAGTTTAAACAGACAGCTCGGTGCATTCAGCTTGTCAACACTTCTTACAAAAACAAGTAGTGATGAAGTCAATCTCTCCTCCACTTTGAGCGATGAGAGATTATTATGCATATTATTCATTCATGTTGGCTCTCCGTGTACATTTAAGAGCCAGCCGTGCTGCCCTGTTCTGAGCCAATTGCCATTTTCTTAAGTCCCTCTTTGTGGCACCTGACCACATTACTGAACAGTAGTCCAGGTGCGACAAAACTAGGGCCAGTAGGACCTGTGTTGTTAAGGCAGAGCAGTGCTTTATTATGGACAGACTTCTCCCCATTTTAGCCACGTGCTGTGTTAACATGTTTTGACCATGACAGTTTACAATCCAGGGTTACTCCAAGCAGTTAAGTCACCTCAACTTGCTCAATTTTCACATTATTCATTACAATATTTTTTCAATGATTTGTCCCAAATACAATACTTTTAGTTTTTGAAATATTTAGAACTAACTTGTACCTTGCTACCAATTCTGATATTAACTGCAGCTCTTTGTTTAGTGTTTTTATATTAGACATTAATCATAAATATGAGACATAAATCATGGAAAAATGTGTAGAATTGCAGGAAATTAGCCTTATATGCCCCTACATGCAGTAACAATTGAAACCTCTGAATTTCCATCTGTCAAACAATGCTTTCAAATCCTGTTCTGTGCTGCAGCAGTTTTAAATCTTCAATTATTTACTGTGGGATTAAACAGTAGAGTAGGGTGATGTTATTGGACACATTTATTTTGTGAATATCCGAGCAAACGGATAAGATGCGCTTTTATCAAGTTGTCCCTTCACCAGTAAGGCAACAATCATATATCTGGTAAATGGTTCATTTCATTGAGCAGTAAATTGAAAATATATAGTAAAATACATTGAACACACCAAAGATCTTTGAGACAAGACTGCCCCCTTGTGCACATCTGGATAACATACTGTCCATGTAAAATACATTAAAACAGTCTGGAATGGATTTTGAGGGCAACAGGAAAGAATGTCTCATGATGACTACTATTGAGATTACTAATATTGTGACAAATAGAGATGAAAACTAAGATGAGATGAAATCAAATATGAGATTCCCTAAAAACTGCTTAGGTTAAGGTTAGGAAAAGGGTTAGAGAAAATGCTCTCCTAAACTGCTATGAAAAGTCACTTCCGGCTGTAATGAATTGGCGTTTTTATGTAGTTCCATTGTTTAATGCAGCATGATAGCAAAGCATCCCTCCCTACATCATATCGAGCCATTATATTAGAACCCTGGCATGCCAGTCCTCTATAGATCTGTTGAATACTGGCGAGTCATTGGTTTGATCGGACCACAGGTAGACGGGACACTCCTTCGTTTGTCTACACATGCATTGTATTTTTTTACAGAATAAGACAGCCCCTGCTGGAATTGTTTTATACTGGCATGGCCTATAAACCATATAGCTGTAGTTTCGTGCACAACTTATTATCAGACTTTCCAGAAAATAATATCTCATGTGGGGCTGATCCAATAGCCAGCATGACTTTTATATTAATATTCATTAGCAGATGTGAGTGTACCTCAGACAATATCATTTCTACCCAGATACGACTTTCAATATAATCTCATAAATGTATATCTATCAAGTCACCTCTTTTTGAAACGCATACAAATGAGAAAAGAATATGCCTATAATGTGGCCTATATCAAAACCAGCACCAGAGATTTGTAAAGGTTTTTTATTTAGGAAAAATACAACCATGAAGATACAGAATGCTTAAAGAAAAATCAAATACAAAACCAATCTGATGCTATGACGAGAACAGTTGTGAAATCACTCCATTTGTACCCTCATAAAAAGTAGGTTTGTTGAAAAGAGCTCATAAGTAGTAGTTACCTTTAAGAACTGGCCCGCTTCACATTAATTCACCGCTGTGTACTCAACTGTCATGTGACAGTTCCTTATGCAAAATGTGCAGCTAATAAAATAAAAAACGTTCTCAGTAGAAACCAAAATAAATTAGACAAACTGCCATATTAGTCAGTCAAACAACAGATCAGTGATCCAGAAAACAATTGAGTAGGCCCTCTTCATTTACCAGAACCCACAGCGATCCTAAAAAGCCCAGTGGACTAGAGAACGTTTAGAGAACGTCTCCACCATCCCTCCCTCTGTCAGGTAGAACAGTGCAAACATGGTGGTGATGGAAGGTTTCAGACATTTGTGTACATTTCCCTCATTCAGACTCATCACCATTAATGGGTGGCAAAGCAGTCACAATCAAATCAACCAAAATAAGTGCAAGCATTTTCATACTTTGTTACAGAGCAGAGCTTTGAAACTACAACAGCATTATCATTCTCTATCCAAGATACATTCCCTGTCTTTCAGGTTGTGCACAGCCTAAAGTGAGGCAAAGGCCTACAGCACATGAGCCTTGCTCTTTCGAGCTCCCCACAAAAACTGTAAATTAAAATTTAGTTCTCTGCGGTTTTCAATAACAAATAAGGAGGATCAGAAAGTAAAAAAACAAAAACTTGGAACAGACCGGTGGTGGGTGGCTCGGAGTGCAAGCCAGCCCTCCCCGCACTTATCCAGGACTGCTCTTATCTACATGGTGGGTTTCAGAAGAAGATTTAAAGTGTCGCGGAGCAGCAGGCGCTGGGCTAGGACCAGGCCAGGCCCGCCGTCATCGGGATGGGGCCGCCGGTTCGGGGTGAGGGGCCGTGCCCAGACGACAGGCTTCCGGACACCACTGTCCTACCAGCCACCCTCGTCACCTGCAGAGAAGTTGGAAAGACACACACAGGTTACCTTGATTCTGTGGATGGTAGGGGGTGTATCTCTCGAAAGGGGCCCTGCTGCTACTGAACGTTAATTCCTTTTGAAGATACTTAGAAGTGGTAGCAAATTATGCTGGAGTGAATTACATTTTCTGTGACAAATACTCTATCTGAAGACAGGCCAGCTGATTGAGAACCTTTTTGTTTCTATTTAGCAAGGCGCAGTCAACCTCCGCTCGATGAAAGCAATTGTACGTTGGCTTATTCCATGGATAGAAAACTTTAAACAACAAAACTACAGAGCAGACAGACAAGGCAATCCTGCTACTACTATATGCAAATTACGTCAACAAGAAAGGTGACTGGCTCCATTGTGTGTGTGTGTGTGCAGATCCTTGTACTGCAGGGCAAAGAAGCAAAGGAAAATACACCTCTACAAAAAAGCTGCTACAAGACAGAGAGAAAAAGCTTATGACAAGAAAAGCAGGAAGTAGAGGGCTAATGCTATGGCCCCTGTAGGACAGCTCGCGCCAAGACAGTCGCAGACCGAGGTCAGCCTACCTTGGCTTTCTGCAGTGCTAAACTGGGCCTTCAACATATTTCAACTACAGGAGTCAGCCTCACTGTGCGCCACTGACAACAGCACCGCCTGTTCAGAGAAGAGAAAGCCCAGTGGTTAATGACGAGGTCCCAGGTTCTCCAACAAGGAGGGAAACAAGTACACTAAGGCCCATCTGCAGACCCTCTTCCACAGATGCTCCCTAAAGGAATGGATGTTGTATATTGAGTCTTTCCTATACCACATACCTTTAACACCAAATGACTCCCATTTTCCAATACTAACCTGGTAGGGCATTTGTTTGTAAGAAATACCCAGTGTCCACCACTAGGTTCATTTGCAACTCTTTATTCTTGAAGATTAATTATGTACCACATATTGTGAAACACCAAAAGTGTAACTTGGGATGGTGTATTTCTCAATATGGTCAGGAAAGAATGGGAATAGGGAACCCATTTCTCCATTACACATTGATCATACATTGAGAAAATTACTAATTTCACTGATCTTTTCATCCATCAGTTGGTCCAAGACCATAGGGGGCAAACCCGGTCCGAGAGGAGCCCATCCAGCTGCTATACAGGGCAAGAACCTGCCTCGGCTCTGGTGTTGATTGGCCGATTCCAAATCTATGGTAGCTTTCAGGGATGTTGATGTCCAGGCACCAGATTGGCTGCCTATCCTGACTCCCTACACTTGTGTAAGCTTATAAGAAGCCTCACCATAGCTATCGTAGCTGTCTCTGTACGAACCTCCTGAACGATCTCCATATCCTCCTCCTTGTGCTCTGTGGACAGAAGAAATGTCCATCAGTAAACAAGAATTGGACGAGCAGAAGCAAATTGAGTAACATCAAATTCAAAATGGTCTTCCTAAAAGTGCTGTCAAAATGGGCACATAGCTCCTTAAAATGCATTGTGATTTACCTATAGGATCTATACTCTTCACCTTTCCTTTGTCTTCCCAAATTCTATCAATTACTAACATATAGTAGCTATGTATATGCAAATGTGACTTTATGTAGCTGAGGTGGTATATCACTATTCACCTGTCTTTGTTGTAGTAGCCTCTTTCTGATCCGTATGAGCCTCCACTTCTGTTGTCGTAACGTCCACCACCATATCCCCGGTCTCCACCACCTGTAATATAACTTGTGGTTAACAGCTGACTCAAAGGAATGCTAAAAGCAGCCATGCACTCATCTTATGGTTAAATGTGTTAAGAGAATATCGAACACCACTCTTCAGTTTGGACATGCTATCAGTAGCCCAACAGATGTCTCAATCAAACCTCTACAGCTACTAGACAACAGCAACAGTCACTGCAAAACAAAAAGACATGGGAACGTAGGAGTGGTTATTGAGGATGAGGGATCAGGGGGGGGGGGGTCAGAGTGCGGGGTGCACGCATACGCACTGACTACTTCTGGTTAGTTCTGCAAGCCACAGAATCCCAGGCTAGCGCAGGTGTGAGGACATCTTTGTAGGGTTGGAACTGGGGTGTCAGTCACTCCAAGGCAAACGAGGGAGGGACACTCAAGGTCAGGATGCTGTAGGATAGAAAACAACAAACTTGCCTCGTGAGAAGCCACGCCCACCTCTTCCACCACCACCACCTCTGCCTCCACGGAAGTATCCTCCTCCACCTCCTCTGCCGCCTGAAGAGCCCCCTCGGAATCCGCCTCCGGACCTGCCACCACCGCCAGATTTGCCCGCCTGGTCGACACGGATCTGTCTGCCATCAAGAGACTGACACATAAAGGGTTGGGGATATAAAGAATACACCATTAATATCGTTGTTGCACAGTCAAGACAGAGTTGTGTTTCAGGGCGGAGTTGAGGTTTAATTGTCACCTTGCCGTTCATGGCCAGCATAGCATCCTTGGCCTCATCTGGGTTCTCGAAGGTGACGAAACCAAAGCCCCTGGACCTCTGAGTTTCTCTGTCTTTAATTACAACAACTAGACAGAGAAATGTTATTTAAAGACTATAGAGACACAAGGCAACCTTGCAAGACGTGTATCATTCAAAGCATGTTCAAATAGTGGAACACCAGATACATATTTTCTTAATATATATATTTTACATTGCACCCAATATCCAACAGTTAGTCGCTTACCTTCAGATATTTGCCCATATTTGGAGAATACATCTTCTAATGACTGTTCGTTAGTGTCAAAGCTGAGGCCACCCACAAAAAGCTTCCCTTCGTCAGACATCCTTCCTTTTCACCACTGCAGAAGGGAAGAAATAACATGTTTATTATGGGTGCAATGATTTATTTGCAATGAACTGTTAGCAGCAGGGCTGGAATTTGTGGATGGGCCAACGGGGGAGTTCTGAGTGTGTGTATATATATATACGTTTTTTTTTTTTTTAGCTAAATCTGATTAGGTGGGCCTGGCAGTGCCTACGCCACTGGATAGGTTATTATTGGATGCAAACCTCTGTTCTATTCTTGCAATGGTGCACTTACACACGCAATAACACAATTATTTTTAAGTTGTTTGGCTTGATTCTGATTTGTATTTTTACCAATGCCAAGTATGTTGTATTACCAACATGAAGGTAACCTATATATGCCATTTAGCAGACGCTTTTATCCAAAGCGACTTACAGTCATGTGTGCATACATTCTACGTATGGGTGGTCCCGGGAATCGAACCCACTACCCTGGCGTTACAAGCGCCATGCTCTACCAACTGAGCTACAGAAGGACCACCTTGCAAGTAACCTAGCAAGTTTGATAAAAACCAGTCAAGTGCCAGCGAGTGAAGAACAAATGCGTGTATGGGGGGGGCTTAGCTCATAAAGGCCCAAGACCATCCTACCCCCCCCAGGTAGCTAGCGCTGCCTTCTCGTCCTCTCTTTCCCAATATAACGCTACCGTAGTTAGCTAGTTCACGGTACCTAGCCAATGAAATGCGTTTTCGCAACAATGAATGCGTGCGATTCAGTTCCGTTTTTAGTACAAATCAGTAAGCGACAGTCTTCCCCGCCCCCTCGTGTCCCAGGCCAAGCTGTGAAACTCCCTTTGTTCAACAACCACAACGGCGCCATTTATGATAGTGCTAATGGCCCCTGACTAGCCAGCTATCACAGCGTCATTGCATCGACTAACGTTTCTGAGCATGCTCACTTGTATAGCAAAATGTGGGCATCGGCATTGACAAATGTAAGAACGTTGGTCTGTTTCGCACACCACAATATAATTGTCCATTAATTCGGACATCGAACACAATTTACTATCATGTTATCGTTGGCTACCTGCTCGCTAGTTAGCTACATCTTGAGCCACCTTCAGACTCCTCCTCGGGTGATGTCACACTCATTTAGCCTGCCACAATCTTGGTAGCGCCTGTCACGAATTAAATAAAATACGTTTACGAACAAACATTTATGGAAATGGTTATTACAACCGCTTACCTCCGATAAAACAGAATATCTTCCGACCGACCTGCAGCAGATGGGAATGAATGAGATGTGAGGCCTCCCGGTATATGTATTGATGAGTCCCTTGCAGTTACGCCCAGCTTATGAATATTAAGCAGAGAACCCTCCATAGCTCAGGAATAGCATTTGATTTTTTCTTTTTAAATCAAAGTAAATTTGTTACGTTAGAGGGTCAACTACAGCCAACTGCCTGTGCATTTGCTTATCTTTGGGTCAATATATCCATGAGTAGTCCTGAATGGAAAGTATATTTACCATCAGAAATATGTGTACTGTACAACAGACATTACAAGAACATCCCATAAAATATGCAAGAGACAACCAATTTGATTTTTTTTTTTTAATCCATTCAATTTCCAAGACGTTCGTTTGAGTACTTCACCAAAAAATACAAAGTGTATATTTGTAATACAGGTACTGCATGGGCAGGCCAGAATGACAATCCCTTTGGTAAACATCATGTATATAAAATCTGGTCCAGATATGCACTCCCATTCCAAGGCAGGTCTTGACTATTCAACAAGTCCAGTTCAGCAGCACATCTCCAGTTCAGTCTTAGATATCTCCTGGTGACGATTTTCCAAGGAGCTGTTTCAGGGCAAACCATCCTGTGGTGAACCTGGAATAAAGTTAGAATTCGTCAGAAGGAATACAGTAAAATGATAGGAGTGCACTGCTAGAAATGTAAAACTGAAGTTAGTTGCACCATACGCTACTGTTAGTCAGATCAACAGCATGCATCCCCAATTCTTACCAAGTGTGTACTTCTCCCCACACTTAAAAGCATTGGATTGGTATAAGCACATTCTGTAGGGAGTTCTCACAAGGTCGTACACACCGGGATTGAGCAAAAAAACCTGCCCGTCCAGATTTCATGTATCCGAGTGGGACCATAGCCTTATTACAAGCCAATTTAAAACATGCACTGGTTGTATACTGTAAATATGAACCCTTCCGTGAGTGACACCTGATCTCATCTGACAAAAGGACAGATAAAAGCAGGGTTTCACAACACTGCCTTCAACAATAAATGTGTCAGATCAGCGAGTCATTTAAGGGGAACGCAAACAAGGCCCATGACGTGTACTGAATGCCTTCGAGCTGACGTCAGAGAATACCCACCTCCGAGGAAGCACTGGAACGAAACAGTCAGCGTCGAAGTCCACAACCTCGTGTTAAAGCAGGCTTTCACATCCAACACTTAGTTTAACCTGATCGAGTAACAAGAGTGTAATTAGTTGAGTACAGCTTTTGAGGGCAACAATATGACATGCATTTGTTCATCATTATCAACATGAACTACAGATGTGCTAAACAGCATCAACTTCTAGCATTAGACAGTGTTAATCCTATCAAAGTCGATTGAATGTCAAGATGTTTATACAAAACAAATTACATAGTGATTAACTTGACAAGCAAAAGTAGAAAGGTGATAGCTGTCTAGAATTGAGGTAGACTCAGCAATATGACGTAGATGCAGAAAGTGAAAAGCATAGTGGGCCAATTTCCACAACTACTAAACGCTTGAAGCACAAGGCTCAACAACTTTGCTGTTTTGGTGCCCTGGCTAAAACGCTGTGAAGCAAACCTGTGCAGAGTGTGACCAAGTCTATTGCGTCCCAATCAATGTCTGCACTTCTGCTTGTGACAACGTAATTTTTGCTGAGTCTACCTTTAAGATGAAGACATCGTTTGCAATCACTGGGAGAACAATACTTGTAGTTTCACAGATCAAAACTGGGAGGATCTTGTTTTACACTAGGGATACTTGAGCCATGACAACTTATGGAATTTTCAAAAGCTCAAATGGTCATTTCAGATTCTAGTAGTCCCAATGGTCTACGGGGACAGGGTGAAAATTCTAAATAAAAATTAAAAAACACACAAAAAGCAGGATACGCTACTGAACGTACTCATGCAGCTCAGGGTTCTGAACAGTAACGGCTAGGGCCTGAGGAAGTGACAGCGGCAGTTGGGTAAAGTTGAAGGCAGTTAAGATGGACATCAAAATGAGAACTTGAGGGATGTGAACAGGAGAGCAAAAGTCTTTACCTCACATTACTGGCCTATTTCCACTTATGAACTAGCCAAGAGAGCAGCATTCACCAGAGCGGATTCACGTGTCGGTAGGCACAACACTTCATTCTCCAAGGACTTTGTTGAGTTCCAAAACGATAGTAGAGCTCTTGGGCGCAATGAAGCATTATAAAAGAACCAGTGCCAGCACGACATTTCATTTCTATTCTGCTTGCAACACACCCAGGCCCCCCACAATGACTAGCTTCAGGTTAGATCCTTTAGCATCCTCTGAGTATTAAGTCAGCCACCCTTCCAAAATGAGATCCCACCTTTCAGAATACCCTTTCCAGCAGACACTATGCTTTCATTTCTCAACATCACTCCCTACCAGACTCGCATTGCATAACATTCAGCTGGCTTAGTTTGAACAGGCTTAAGTTTTTTGAAGGCACAAGAAATCAGAGCATTTTCAACGGATTGTTTAATAGGCTTCATGAAGCCAGGATATACAAAAAAAAAAAATGGGTGTTTGTACACAGAACAGAGCACATATCCTTGTAGTAACATTGAGTGATCGTGAATGTTGAGTCCATCATATTATGCACGTTTGAGAAGAGCAAAGTACCTTAGGCCAACTGCAGAAGGCTGCAAACACCTAGTATACCTTTCAATAAAATTAAGTTATTTCGCCAGTAAGTCATTCACTCTTTGGATACTGAGTATTTACAAATCTTTAGCAATATCAAGGTGGTCTGCTGGAAACCATGCTCTCACTTAGCATTCCTACCTTGTTACACTAAAGGAATGCATTACAGAACTGAAGGAGCACATCACAGCTTGTCAAGCTTCTACTGTAAATTTCACAGATTTTTTTTAAAGTCCAGAATTCACAACGGCAGTTAAAATAAGCTTAAATGGAAACATTTTACTACTGATATTTGAGTCTTCCGATTGAGCAGGAACATGGGCAAGACTGAATTTGTCTTAGAAGCTATCAGGCTGTGTTGAACAGATTACGAGTTAACGGTGGAAACAGGTTTCATTGCAAATAAAGCCATTAATTATCAAATTTGATTATCCCAGTGTCCACTCTTCCTGCAACACCAGGAGGGCATACTGAACTTAAGGTATTAAGATCCTTAGTGAGCGTCAAGGCTTACAGTAATTAAACGCTACAGGATTTCAATTACTGCCATGACAGATCCTGTAGAACACAACACAAAACTAAAGATACTGCCAAGTTTGTTAAAGAAAACACTAGAACCAGATACCACAAACAGAAGAGAAAAAAAAAAGTCTTCGAAGAGCGCATCTTTTAAAAAACAGCCAGCGAAGGGACGATCTTGCAATCAGGAAGTTTGTTTTTGTTTTTACTCGTGTGTAGCTGAGGACAAGAAGAAGCCACAAGTGTAAAGGCACTGCAGCATTCGGACATTTCTCACACAGTAGACTAGAACCTATTAATATTTTGTGCCACAGTTCTCATTGAAACAGTAAAGCATCAGGGCAAGGGGCATTTGACGTGAACTTATGACTCTTCAAAAGAAAACTGACTCAGTGAAAAAAATATTGAAATGTCTTTTTGCTTCTGTGTGGGTGGCAGAGCTGGATTTTTGAGCAGGCCTGGGTATTTTAACATGCTAATCCAAGAGGGCACAGGCTTTCGGATACTGAGCAACAAAAGTCTTAAAGGGCCATTCTGGGAGTCTATGCAATCATGTCCAGTCCGTACTAAACATTTCTAGTCCATACCAACAGTGAGTTCATGGCAACATCAAACTTACCATAGCCGTCATAGCTGTCTCTGTAGGATCCCCCAGAGCGGCCACCATAACCACTTTCGCCACCACTCCTAAAAATGTGCACATATGAACGCTGGTTAATGGAAACCAAGGAAAAGTACATGATTATCCTAGAAAAACAACTGAAGCTAAAAGCCTATTAATGTTACTAAAACCAGCTGACTGATCACTTAGGTCAGCACTTTAGAGAAAAATAAAAGCATTAAATTAAGTCTTACCTGGCCTCTCTGTAACCTCCGCTGCCACCCCCAGAGGAGTATCCTCCACCACTCCTGTAGCTACCACCATAACTTCTGTCTCCCCCACCACCGTAACTTCTGTCACCTCCGTAGCTTCTCTCTCCCCCATAGCTTCTCTCTCCTCCCCCATAGCTTCTGTCACCACCATAGCTTCTGTCTCCTCCACCATAGCCGCCACCTACGGCAAAAATAAGAGCATTTCAGTCAAAGGCCCTTCAGTTTGGCGCATGGTCAAATAAAAAGAAGGGTGTGACAGAGCAAACGGAAGCTTGACCACTTCGCAATGCCAGCCCTTAACTCATAAATAACCATGCCCACCTCTTCCTCTGCCTCCTCTGAAGCCACCAGAACCCCCCCTGAAGCCGCCAGAACCCCCCCTGAAGCCGCCGCCGCCACCACGGTCAGATCTTCCTCCCGACTTGCCAGCTTCATCCACACGGATCATCCTGCCATCAACAGACTGAAGGGGTGGGGGGATAAGTAAATACCAGTGGTTTATATTAGTAGAAGATCTGCATGTGTCTGTGGAAAGAATTCCCTCACCTTGCCATTCATTGCAGCCATTGCGTCTTTGGCATCTTCAGGGTTTTCAAAAGTCACAAAGCCAAAACCCCTGGACCTCTGAGTCTCTCTGTCTCTTACAACATCAACTGTGTATAGGGGGGGATTAAAACAGGTTTTTGTTTTTTTTATCAACCACCCATATGGCCAAAATCTACTTGAGGCAACACAAGCATCATTGCCAAACTGTTAACCAGGTCCTGGAGAGGCAACATACCTTTAGCAATGTTGCCATACTTGGAAAACGCCTCTTCCAGTGAAGTTTCATCTGTGTCAAAACACAATCCTCCAACAAAAAGCTTTCCTTCGTCAGACATCTTTATCTAGAGAGAAAAATAAGCGCCTGTCCTACACACACACACACACATTATTTAGAAGACATTCACTGTTTTGAGAACTGAAGGAAATACAACTGAGAAAAACAATTTCACATATGGATGGCACCAGAAGAGCAAATTGCTATATAGCCATACGATAAGGCAATTTTCTTCCACCAATAGTTTAAATGAGTGCAGCAGCCGTGTTTTAACCCCTGCAATAAAGTTACCTAACGTCATACACTCGCTATAATTTAGCAGGCCAATTTACTAACGTTAGCTAAGTTACCTAGTTACCTGGGAAACAGTGGTAAAATGCTCAACCATGGTGACTAACCAAACAGGCAAGTACCCACCATAACCTTGAGCTGATGTTAGCTAGAGAGGCGCTAGCCAAAAAAACAGGCAGCACACAAAGGATAGTTAACAAACTAGCTAAGCGTTAACAGGCGAACGATAAAACAGTCCCATTAGCCATTTCAATCCGCACAGTAAACACGACCTGGCCCCGATGTGGCCTATCTTGCAACGTCAGCTAGCGTATTATCTGGTAATTCGTTTACGTTACCTAAACAGCGGCAGTAAAATAACATGTTGCCACGCCAACGTCCAAAATATATCTAGTTACTTTAGTTAGTTAACGGTTAATGTTCGCTAATGAAACGTGCATTATCGGACGGCCATTTTGTAGGTAACTACCAACGACGTTGTTAGCAAGTTACTAGACCAAATTTGGCTTTGAAATACCATCCAGTTGTAACGGCAAATAACGTGAAAAAACAAGTAAACATTGGCACTGGAAATCGAATAACGTTACATACCGAGTAAAGTTACACACGAGGACAGGGGCCTAAGGAATAATCATGGCTAACGCTAGCTCGTTAACGTTATAATCGCTTCAATTCCTTCATCGTCATGAACACGTTTGCTTGCCAAATTGCAAAGCGTACGTTGATTAGAAAGTAAATGGTCAAAGACAATTATCTTCCATATGAAATTAAAAGGCATTGTGGTAAATTTACCCGGTAATTATTAGAATTGAGTGAGTAAACATTTACCTTTGTGTGGTTTGGCGTCGTCTGAGAAATATGTCAAAATGGCTCCAATATATGAGCATCTGCGTGAGTCATGAATAAATAGCAAAAGGGGCGTGCGCATCATGGAGGTAAAATAAGAACGGTGTGCATGCGGCGAGTAGTTTTTGCGCAGTCCACCTGACGGCGGTAAAACATCATGTAGTGTACAGGGGAGGCAAAATAAAATAAAACCGGTGCGGGTAGGCTAGGTGTACTGTATTTTCATGTGTGATATTATCTCATGATATTCCGATTTGGACTGACAGTTGCAGAGTTCGTGCAAAGATTATTAACCCAATATAGGACATCTGCATCGTTTTCAATGGCAGCAAATGGCCATTGTACTCCCAAATTCGCTGCTCTGGTGTCTGGATTGGGATGTTTTCTGATAAACCAAAACTACTGTACATAGGCTACATTAAGTATACAAACCAAAGGTTTGCCATTCAAATTCCTATACACCAGACTGGTCTGATCAGATTTACAGTTTTGCAGCCCCTCTGATGTTGCTGTTCTTGCACTAGACAAGACCAAGGAGCATATTGGTGCCAACCACAGCCAGGCTATAAATACCAGAGCTAACAGGCCAACATGAGTGCTGCTATCCTCTGTCTTACCTCCTACACACATACGCTCTGCGGCTTCCTGTTCGTTACCACAGTTTTCCACCCAGCGCTGACTGCCTCACCGCCTCCTCATATTCTCTCTAAGCAAAAAGCCACCCTGTCCACCCAACTGGATGACAGATGTGCAGGCCACCGCCATCTCTCTCTTTTTCTCCGGTTTACAATGTCCCATTATTCACTCAGGGCCTCAAACCATTACTAATAATTCAAATTATGTGAGAGAAGAGTAAGGAATGCCAAAAACACGTGCACATGTAAATTGTCTAGTATGTGTCTGTGCAACCTCAAATAATGGTAGCCTATGTAATGCAGATGAGGTCAACATATTATTTAATTCAAGTAAAGCTGCGCTAATATACAATCAGACAGAGGGGGACGCTGTAAGTGCATGTTTTGATGGTCGGATGGCACCTGCCTTCTCATAGTGCTGGCTGGAACAGTGCTTCCACAGAGGTTCATTGACTGCAGCAGATATTGCTGTGCCCTGGCAGTGGGCTCTCTGTTAGATGTTGATTGTTATTCTGTGGATGCAGCATTTCAGAGGCAGTGTGAGCCTAGATGTGTTCAGGCTTGGCTGCCATGGCATGTTGTTTATCTCACATGATTATGCCACAAAACAATCCATCAAATGTATTTATGAAGCCCTTTTTACATCATCAGATGTCACAAAGTGCTATACAGAAACCCAGCCTAAAATCCCAAACAGCAAGCAATGCAGATGTAGCAGCACGATGGTTAGGAAAAACAACACAGCTGTCTGCCCTGGTTCTGAGCACCATTGCCAAGCCCAAAACTGACAAGCAGAGCAAAGCAATACATCTGCTAAAATAGGATAGCAATGGACAATGGGTTTTTGTGGCACTATGATATATAATTTTAAAGATTGCTTTGATATGTTGTGCAATCAGAAGCCACAGTACATAACAAAAGTACTTTGCCCCAACCACAAAAATAGCAAGCCTTTCACATTCACTTCCCTTTTAAAGCAGTATAACACTGACCACACCTACCAGAAGATAAGAATACATCTACCTATGTTGAAAACATTCAGAGAGAAAGCTGAAATAGCAGCTCCTGACGCAATGGCCCTGTGCCTTTAAGAGGTAAAATAAGATCACATTGTTATTCTGGGTTTGTTCACACACTGCTTGTGGAGGTGGATGTATAGTGGTGGTGATGAGGGTGGGGCGATATGTAGGAGTCTCGAAACATGTGTCTCCGGAGGCCAATATGGATTAGGGAGAGAGGGAGGGAGGGAAGGTGAGAGAGAGAGAGAAATGAAGACAGCAAGAGAAAGAGAGGATAGTCCTGTGAGTGGATCCTCTCTGATTTACTGCTCTTCTATGATAGAAATGTATCATTTCCCCAGTTTCCTCTAATTCTGTCATTATGTTGAGACCACAGCTGATGCCTCAGATACACTTCTCAGATTTCAGCACTGCGAGGAGAATTTGCGCTCGTCATTATAAAGCTAACCTCTCTCAACCATTGTTTTTGAGATGTAGGTCTATGCTGAAAAAACCTGAATGCATTTTTTTTCACTCACCTTAGAAAACCCATTCACAGCAAGCTCAATGCAATAAATCAATGTATTAAGTGTTAAGTAACATGCTGCAGTCCCTACACCTAAGCGTTAGACTAGTGATTAAAGCTAATTGTAATTATTGAAATGCTCTATGGTGGTGCTAGAGTAAATTGAAGGGCTCACACAGATGAAGGAGGGAGAGGCTGGAGAGGGTTGGCAGTACTCCAGGTAGAGGAGGTGAGTCATGTCCAACTCAGACAGACTATCAGCGAGTGTGTGTGTGTGTGTGTGTGTATGTGTAGTCTAAAATCTGTACATGCGTATGTGTGTGTGTGTGCTTATTCCCATTTGAGTGAGGATGTGTGTGTGTGAGCATGTGCCAGACATAGTGACTGTAGCCTTCTTTATCACCCTGCGCCAAGTGCCCTCCAGTGCCCAGTGGGAGTCATGGTTCATGTGACCTACAGTAGTATCAAACTGCTTAGTGGATGGAAGGAACCTGTAAAAAAACACAGAAAGGTTTTAGGTTATTCTGATTAGGACAGGAGATGAGTTTATGAGTCACTCACCGAACACACACACACTTGTATATCAAATTACACAAGCAAATTTGGGTAGAGTAAGATTTGAATAACTATCAGTGAGCATGTCAGTGACTCTCTGGTCCAATCCCAAATCGACCCATAGACCCTACACCCTATGCACTTGTAAAGATCTGAGGATTTGACAGGTGTAAAAAATGTGGTAATAGTACCAACTTGCCCTCTGATAGGCTTGGTGGAAGTTTTACCATATTTCTTAGACCCATAAATCATCTTCAATCTCCATAAGTGCATAGGGTCTGGGGATCTATTTGGGATTGGGCCAGGTAACTTCCTCGGCCTCTATCTAACACCACCCAAAGGCACAGAGCACACACTGAAACATGAAATGTCCCCTCTTATAAACACCAACACTTATAGAGAAACAAAACCTATTGCTGATACTCTGCTGCTCAGTCATTCTGTAAGTGTGAGCACCAAAATGGAAACATCTATTGATTCTATCAAGACAATGACTGAACCCAAGACCAGGAAGCCGCAGAGTGTGTGTGTAGGAGGTAAGGCAGAGGCTAGCAGGACTCACATTGGCCTGGCAGCTCTGGTATTTATAGCATTACTCTCTTTGCGGGGACCAAACAATTTCCCCCAACCCATGGGCTCCCGAGTGGCACAGCAGTCTAAGGCCCTGCATGTCAGTGCTAGAGGTGTATGTATCTGTCTGAGGGGGACAGAAAGGTGACTCGGAGTTGTATGGCCAAATATGTTCCTTGTCACCCACACAGATCCTTGTCACCCCCAAGTGCTGTGTAGAGGGTCTGTGAATCATTCTGGGGCCCTGGAGAGTCATGCCAGTGGCTGGGTTTTCTGGCACAATAATATGAAGACTACTACCTTAGGCCCACCTGTCCCCTGCTCCACAATAGTATTAGTGGTGTACCTGGACCACAGTGTAGGAACTCTGACCCTCCTCCACAAAGTCCAGACCTCATTCACTGAGCCCCTCTATCCTGGGTGCTTTACATGGGATGCGTCTGCGAAGATGCTGACAACCAAACAGTGAAGAACTTTGATAAGAATACAAACATGCATGTATGACATGCTAAAGTATCCTAAGGTCTAAGATTTCAACCTAAAACCCCTTAATTGAATAATTTACGAAGTTTAAATAAATGTGTGCATGGATAATCAAGATCGTTGTTCTTTCTTTTTAAACTCCCAAGTCCAAGTCTTCCACAGTCAGCATCATTCATCGATCAGAGGGGAACACAGCAAACACAGCAATGTACCCAGCAAACATGCCCACATTGGCACAATGTGGGTCCAATGCAAGCTAAAATATTGGCCCCATGTAGGCCCATTTGATAAGTCATGGCACTTGCAATGCTAGGGTTGTGGGTTCGATTCTAGTATGAAACATTTATGCATTCACTACTGTAAGTCGCTCTGGCTTAGAACGTCTGCTAAATTACCAAAATGTAGAATGTAGGCTGCCCACATCAGGGCAATGCGACTTTGCTAATCGACTCCATATTGGCCCCAAGGCATTGGTCCAGAGTGGGCAGCTCATTTCTGATGAAGGCAGCTCACACGTGGCCTGAAATAAGCCCACCCTTTGGATGGTTTGCCTTTATTGGGCCTCAATGAGCTCATGGTATTGGCCCTATGTCAACTAATCCGTTTATTATTTATCAGGAATTTATTACAATTTAACCCAATGCATACATTTGATTTTCATTGTTGTGTGTTATTACCGGCTGTATGCGGTCATGTTATCTGGTTGTATGATGTGAAAATGGTGTTTGTATGGCTCTGCATAGTGGTCAAAAAATGTCCCGCTATTCTGGAGCTAGAGCACTATACTCAAATCAATGTCTATTGGTCTGTACACCGATTTGCAGATGTTATTGCAGGTACAGCCAAATGCTTTTGTTTGTATCTTCAACAGTGCAGTAATGCAGAACAATACACACATAATCAAAAATGTAATAAGAAAGAAATGAAATGTTGTAACGAATCCAATTAATAACCCAAATAACTAACAGTTAACCAAATACAAACTATACTACACCGGTGTCACGATCGTCGTATTGAGGAGACCAAAGCGCAGCGTGGTGTGAATGCATACTTTTAATGTTAGACGAATGAACAAGAAGAACACTAAACAAACAAACAAAAATAATAAGACGAACGTGACCGCTATCAATACTGTGTGCAAACATGCAACATCACATAGACAATAACACAAGAAATACCGAAACAAGATGGCTGCCTATCATAGACAACGATAAACAGCTGCCTCTAATTGAGAACCAATCGAGGCAACCATAGACATACATAAACACCTAGATGGTAAACAACCCCATAAACCTACAAAACCCCGCAGACAGTACAACAACACATACATCACCCATGTCACACCCTGACCTAACCAAAATATATAAAGAAAACAAAGAATCCTCAGGTCAGGGCGTGACAACCAGATTAATTTACACAAGATATACTAGGAACGATATGTACAGCATATTAGAGTGAGCTATGTCAAGAATCTAGTGTATAAATAACAATGCAGTGTGTATAAACATTGTAACTAAAATGCAATGCACAGTAGTTGAAATATTAGAATGAGCTATGTCAAAAATAAAGTATATCAATACACAGTACAAAACCCCATAGAAAAAGTAATAGAATTGCAGGAAATAAGCTTTCCGGACCTGAGTCCGGAATATAAATAAAATATACAGTTGATGTCGGAAGTTTAAATGCACTTGGGTTGGAGTCATTAAAACTCGTTTTTCAACCACTCCACAAATGTATTGTTAACAAACTAAAGTTTTGGAAAGTCCTTTAGAACATCTACTTTGCGCATGACACAAGTCATTTTTCCAATAATTGTTTACAGACAGATTATTTCACTTTAATTCACTGTATCACAATTCCAGTGGGTCAGAACATACACTAAGTTGACTGTGTCTTTAAACAGCTTGGAAATTTTCCAGAAAAGTATGGCATGGCTTTATAAGCTTCTGATAGGCTGATTGACATCATTTGAGTCAATTGGAGGTGTACCTGTGGATGTATTTCAAGGCCTACCTTTTCTTGACATCATGGGAAAATCAAAAGATATCAGCCAAGACCTCAGAAGAAAAATTGTAGACCTCCACAAGTCTGGTTCATCCTTGGGAGCAATTTCCATACGCCTGAAGGTACCACGTTCATCTGTACAAACAATAGTACGCAAGTATAAACACCATGGGCCCATGCAGCCGTCATACCGCTCAGGAAGGAGATGCGTTCTGTCTCCTAGAGATGAACGCACTTTTGCGCGAAAAGTGCAAATCAATCCCAGAACAACAGCAAAGGACCTTGTGAAGATGCTGGAGGAAACGGGTACAAAAGTATCTATATCGACAGTAAAACGAGTCCTATGTCGACATAATCTGAAAGGCCATTCAACAAGGAAGAAACCACTGCCCCAAAACCGCCATAACAAAGCCAGACTACAGTTTGCAACTGCACATGAGGACAAAGATTGTACTTTTTGGAGAAATATCCTCTGGTCTGATGAAACAAAAATAGAACTGTTTGGCCATAATGACCATCATTATGTTTGGAGGAAAAAGGGGGAGGCTTGCAAGCCGAAGAACACTATCCCAATCATGAAGCATGGGGTGGCAGCATTACATTTAACATTTAAGTCATTTAGCAGACGCTCTTATCCAGAGCGACTTACAAATTGGTGCATTCACCTTATGACATCCAGTAGAATAGTCACTTTACAATAGTGCATCTAAATCTTAAAGGGGGGGTGAGAAGGATTACTTATCCTATCCTAGGTATTCCTTAAAGAGGTGGGGTTTCAGGTGTCTCCGGAAGGTGGTGATTGACTCCGCTGTCCTGGCGTCGTGAGGGAGTTTGTTCCACCATTGGGGGGCCAGAGCAGCGAACAGTTTTGACTGGGCTGAGCGGGAACTGTACTTCCTCAGTGGTAGGGAGGCGAGCAGGCCAGAGGTGGATGAACGCAGTGCCCTTGTTTGGGTGTAGGGCCTGATCAGAGCCTGGAGGTACTGAGGTGCCGTTCCCCTCACAGCTCCGTAGGCAAGCACCATGGTCTTGTAGCGGATGCGAGCTTCAACTGGAAGCCAGTGGAGAGAGCGGAGGAGCGGGGTGACGTGAGAGAACTTGGGAAGGTTGAACACCAGACGGGCTGCGGCGTTCTGGATGAGTTGTAGGGGTTTAATGGCACAGGCAGGGAGCCCAGCCAACAGCGAGTTGCAGTAGTCCAAGATAGAATAGCATCAAGATAGCATCATGTTGTGGTGGTGCTTTGCTGCAGGAGGTACTGGTGCACTTCACAAAATAGATGGCATCATGAGCAGGAAAATTATGTGGATAAATTGAAGCAACATCTCAAGACATCAGTAAGAGCTTGGTCGCAATGGGTCTTCCAAATGGACAATGACCCCAAGCATATATGTCCAACGTTGTGGCAAAATGGCTTAAGGACAACAAAGTCAAGGTATTGGAGTGGCCATCACAAAGCCCCGACCTCATCCTATAGAAAATGTGTGGGCAGAACTGAAAAAGCGTGTGCGAGCATGGAGGCCTTACAAACCTGACTCAGTTACAACAGCTCTGCCAGGAGGAATGGGACAAAATGCACCCAACGTATTGTGGGAAGCTTCTAGAAGACTACCTGAAACGTTTGACCCAAGGTAAACAATTTGAAGGCAATGCTACCAATTACTAATTGAGTGTATGTAAACTTCTGACCCACTGGGAATATAGTGAAAGAAATAAAAGCTGAAATAAATCACACTCTACTATTATTCTGACCTTTCACATTCTTAAAATAAAGTGGGGATCCCAACTGACCTAACACAGGGAATTTTTACTAGGATTTAAAGTCAGGAATTGTGAAAAACTGAGTTTAAATTTATTTGGCTAAGGTGTATGTAAACTTCTGACTTCAACTGTATGTCAGTATGTGTGAATGGTGCGGTTTTGCATGTGAATAGAAATAGTCATTATATAGGATGAGCCATGAGTACAATACAGTATATACATGTAAAGTGGGTAAAACCGTTTGTAAGCATAATTAAAGTGACCAGTGTTCAATTACTATGTACATAGGGCAGCAGTCTCTAAGGTTCAGGGCAGGGTACTGGGCGGAGGCCCGGCAAGTGGTGACTGTTTAACAGTCTGATGGCCTGGAGATTGAAGCTGTTTTTCCATCTCTCGGTCACTGTACAACCAACAGTGAGTGTGCCTTAAACCGGAGATTCGTGGCAGTTAACTATGTTGTCATGTGTGCTCATAAAATATGCCTCCTCTAATATTTGCTATCAAACGTTACATGGGATGCTAGCTGTAGCCCAAGCTAGCCCACAAACAGGCTAACAGTAAAACAATATATATTTATTATTTGAGAAAGTAAGTTTCTAATTATGTCACATATCTACATTTTTTTAAAGACATCAACAATGGCATTGTACATGGTTACTTTTTTGGCATGACATAATTTTTATTTTACGAGGCAAGTCAGTTAAGAACAAATTCTTATTTTCAATGACGGCCTAGGAACAGTGGGTTAACTGCCTGTTCAGGGGCAGAACGACAGATTTGTACCTTGTCAGCTGGAGGGTTTGAACTTGCTACCTTCCGGTTACTAGTCCAACGCTCTAACCGCTAGGCTACCCTGCCGCCCCAATAATAGAACAGTTAAACTGGAACAACAGTCAGTAATGGCTGCACAAAACAACCTGGACTCAGGGGTAGATGTAATATAGTCAATAAAAATCCAGGCTACATATGATATGGTACAAATTCCAATATGTTATGGCTAACATTAGCTAGGCATGGCTCACGCTAACGTTAGCTAGGCGACTAACCCTAACGTTAGCTAGGCGGGTTAGGAGTTAAATTAAAGGGTTACGGTTAGGGTTAGGGGAAGGGTTAGCTAACATGCTAAGTAGTTGCAAAGTAGATAATTAGCTCAAATGCTAAATGTATCTGTGATGAGATTCAAACACACAATCTTTGGGTTGCTAGACAATTGCATTATACACCTACCCACCCACCCCGACCAACCACTCTACTTTTGTTTTTGACTTAAAGGAATAATCCATTCAAAACCACACATATATTGTTCTCACATATTTGACTATTAAACAGGAACAACTAACAACATTGTTAGTAGTTACAGTTTAATAGTCAAATATGTGAGAACAATATATGTTGTGAAAAAACAGGCATTTTGCCTTTATAACAAGTTAGGAAGCAACATGAAAATTGTTGTGAAAATCTGCAGAGTTCAAATCAACTACAATACCCACAATGCAATGGTCTCTCTAGAAAGGCTGTCTGTCTAGCTAGGTAGTGTAGCAAGCTAGAAAAATTAGCTACACACAATAATACCAGTCAATATCTGCATGTGAAGTAGTTAGCTAGTTGTCAAATCCCTGAAACAAACTGCAGTATCCATTTAGGAGTTACAATCTCACAATTTTCAACCTGGTAAAGATTGTGTTTCTAGCTCATAGCTTTGTGAGTCAGGTTGCTATGGCAATGCGCAAGAGCCCTGCGGGTCTGCAAGCAGGGAGACAAGAGGAGAAAACCGCTTTGCTCCATGGTAGTTAAAGAAAGGATATTAATCTGGCAGCGCACTGTGAACTTTGAGGACATTTGAAAAAAATATATACTTTGTCATGATGATATACTGTAGACAAGTATGCCCACACCATCTATTCTGTCTTATTTGGCAATCTGGAGTACAGGTCATCTCCCATAATTACAACTATCATAATGATGTATCAAGTCATATTTCATGTCTAGGGTGGATTATTCCTTTAACCCTTAGCCTACAATGGTTGCACCCCGCTAAAATCTAATTCATATAGTAAAAACATCTGGGTCTAAATCTGTCTGTTTAAGCTAGAGATATCTTTCTTTTTTTGCGTGGGCTGCATCTCAACCCACCGCATCCGCCAATGTCGCCCTTCCGCATCTGCGTTAAATGGTGGCAGAGCTCGAGCGGTGTTTGTCAGACCATGAGATCCTGAAAATCTGTCTTCTCACAGAATCGTATGTAGTAACCTAACTATCATCTATTGAAAGATGACACTCACGAACACGATGGTGTTCTCCGTTTTGCTCTAAGACACCCACAAGCCTCACAAGACTCCTCTGAAGATGGTGCAACCTCTTTTGTCAACCTCTGTCTGTAGGGTCTGAAGGTTGGTACCAGTTAAAAAACTAATTGAAGTATATATGGAGATAAGGGGATAAAATAAGGGTATAAATACATGTCAAAATATGTTTGTGTTTCCTGATCTTTCTTATCTCTCAGCTATAGAACAAACACTAAAGAACACTTTTATTTTTTTGACTGTCTGTTGTTCCATGTAGTGAATCTGTTATTCAATGCATTTCTATTGGCTAATAGCAGTAATGCCAAATTCAATGTTTTATCCCCCCCCCCCAAAATATATATATTTTTTATTACCTTACGGGGTCTTAACATTTCTAAATGGGTTAAGTAACTTTCTGGTAACCATATCAAATGTAATATCACACTAATTTCAGCATCCAGGATTTTCGTTTACTATGTTACGTCTAGTCTATGAGACTAGTCTGCACAAAAAGACCTCTGTGCAAACCAACACTCACAAATATTCTAATAAGCACCTGCCTCTACATTATGAAGTAGCAGGACTTGGTATGGCCTAGCCCATGCTGGACTTCGTGTGGGCTAGTCCGTGCTGGGCTTGGTGTGGGCTAGTCCGTGTTGGGCTGGTGTGGGCTTGCCCAAGCTGGGATTCATGTGGGTGTGCCTGTGCCTGTGCTGGGCTAGCCCGTGTTGGGCTGGTGTGGGCTAATCCATGCTAGGCTTGTCGTGGGATAGCCCGTGTTGGGAAAGCCTGTGTTGGGCTCATGTGGAATTGGTGTGGGCTACCTGTGTTGGGCTGGAGTGGGCTTGGTGTAGGCAAGCATGTGCCGACCTTGTCCACCGAATACCTACACAGTCGGTGAGTTGGGAGGGGTGTATACGAGCTGGCTTCCACTCCCGCCTGCCCAACCCAGCGCACCAACCTGTCTCTTTGCCTAATAACTTTGCCAGACCCTCTCCTCTACAACAACGCCATTGAGGAAGCACAAATAAAAATATGTTGTCATGGAAACCTGCAGTGCCCTCCTCCTCACCCACCCAATTCTCATGTCTATACTCGGAGGACATCAAGACGGAGGACATCAAGAGGAAACACAGATACAGTGCAATGCTGGCACACTCTTCAGGTACAAATGCAAGCAAAAAAAAATTATGTTGACATTTTGGTCATTTAGCAGACACTCTTATCCAGAACAATTAGGGTTAAGTGCTTTGCTCAAGGGCACATCGACAGAATATTCATCTAGTCGGATCAGGGATTCAAACCAGCAACCTTTCAGTTACTGGCCCAAAGCTTGTAACCTCTAGGCTATCTGCCTCTGTCCATATCCCTATCTAGGTGGTAAAACAGCAGTATGGATTTAAATAACTACATCTCAATTCCAAATAAGACACGGCATAGACAAAGATTCCATGACAGAGGTTACAGGAAATAAAATCCTGGCAGGAGGCCAGGATGTCTGTCTAAACAGCACAGGGAGGAGCTGCTATGTTGTTGTGGTTATGTAGTTCTTCCGGTGAGAACACAAGAGTCTTTTAGGAAGCCAGCCAGCCAGCGTCAGTGTCAGCTTTGCCATATCCTGGCACCAGGGTACAAACAGCCCTGTTTGCTGTGGGAATGTCCTGGCTGCCTGGCGGGCTGACGCACTTCCACTCCTCCCCTACGCTCCTGGGAGAGAAGCCTCATGTTTCCCCTCAGGTCTCTATTCATTCAAGGTGAGATGCAGCTGACATGACAAGAGGGCTGCCATGGCAACAGTTGTGGGTACAGCAAAGCAGCATGCACCTACACGTCAGATAATGAAGTTTCTCAGCTCATACATACTCCCTATGCTCTTACCTCTTACTGGCCTCCTTGGGTTGGCTGACTATCTATGTATCTCTCTGGATCTCTCTGTGTTGTGAAGGTGGTTGGATACATGAGGATACAGTTCAATGCTGAACAATGCTATATGTAGTTAATGCTGTCCTCATTTATTTACTAATCAATTTAATTTATTCTGTATTGTTTATTCAAAATAAGGCTGCTATACTTCTGCTTGTTCAATGTGTTAAATAGTAGTAGTAAATACAGACTCCTTGCCGTACGTAAACAGCAGACATATTTCAATGCTGAATTAAGCTGGGGTGGATGAGGCAGCAATTCTCCACACTTCCCTCTGATGCACGGAGCAGCATGATTGGCACGTGAAAAAACGTGCCAATCAAAGAACAAAGTGTTTGGAAAATTTGTCAATCACCCCCCCAACAGCTAGTGTATTTGATATGATAATTAAGTTCATTTGTTTATTTGTTTTCCAGCAACTTGTCAGACTAATTAGAGTTTAACAAGCCAATTTAGCAGAAGTTTGTAGGGGTGAAGATTTAAACCACTTGCCTTTTTTTCCAATGAGTTGGGATGTTGTTGTTTTGGAATAATTGATGTTAATTTGATGCCAACCACCACAGCCTTGTATTGATATAATCTTCTATATCATAAGATTGTCACGTTTGATACCAGCCCCTAATGGTAGTACTTTTGGCGATATATTTAGTTTTTGTAAATTCATCAAATTTAATAATAGAGTATTGTGCACCATAGTAGGTGACAGTTATATTTTTCAGTATTCAACATGACTTGGCCTGTTGAAACGTGATGAAACAGAAACAAGTCTCTTCAATTCAAATTAAGACCCTATAACCTCCCTCTCTCAAACCCCCTCTCCTCCTCTCATATAGAAACATGTCCCAGCCAATGCTCTATAAACACATAACACATCTTTCCTTCTAAAATGGTCCTCTAATGGTGTTTTCAATGGACCCACCGCAGCCCTTTAGATGAGAGGATACCTTCCCTGTGACATTCAAAAGCAGTCCCTACCCCTCATCCACCCTTCCATTGTGACCATCTTCTGTGCCCTATAATGAGTGTGTGTACGCCCAGGCCATTATAAATAGCCAGTGTCCTGGTTAAAAGCAATACCTCTCTCTGTGCCGTATAATTGGCCTGCATGATTCACCCTGATTCATGCCAGTACATGTTTTGCTCTCTGAACCCGCTGTCATGTGTGTGTGGGGGGAGGGTTTGTTTGTGTGTGTTTGTGTGTGTCTGGGTTTTGTCAACCCACATTGTTTCACACCCTCACAGCAATCAGGACAACTCACAGACATACAAAAAAGCATTACATCAAAAGAAGAAGAAAATAAATGCACAGGGCAAGACAGTTTGAATGTCTGTAGACACAAATACAATATGTGGTCCAGGAATTTTATGCATAAGGTGTGTGTGTGTGTGCGTGTACATGTGCATGCATGCATGTGCTTATATATGTGGTTCAGGTGCAGGCAGCGGAGGTGTGACAGGTCCCATTGTCACTGTGTTGGTATTTTCCTGCCTTACATTCCCTCCCTTGTTAATGGTGATAGACAGTGACTGATTGATGGAAATGTTATTAATTGCCACCTGCTGTCTCTGGCCTATGAGCCAGCTAGGTAGGTGGGGAGGGTAATAGCTAAAGAGGAGGTGAAATATGAGGCATCTCCAAGCGGACACAAATATATGCCTTTTGAACAGCCTAATGTGCTGGATGCCTATTTAGCTATAATTATGTGTGTACACCATTGGCATCGGTAAATGTGTGTGTGCTTGCATCAGTGTGTACACCCCTGTGCATGTGTATGTGTGTTTATGCACCCATTGTACATGTGTGTGCTCCCAACAGCACATGTGGGTGTATGGTGGGTAGCTGACAGTTGCAGTAATAACCTGGGGGCAGGGAGTGAGCAGCGAGGAGACAGGAAAAGGAAATACAGTTCACTGGTCGCCCACCACTTCCTGTGTCTCTGTCTCCTACTCAAGCAGCCCACGGACCAGCACTGCATCTAAAACCAGTTTGTTTGGAGGCACTGATATAGAGGCTTTAAGATAAAAACAAAGTGAGAGAAGGCTTTCGCTCTGGCTGTCATGCCACTGCAGAAAGATTATGCAAGAAGACATTATCCAGTCCAAATCAGATTAATGTTTATCTCTGGCTAGATCTGTAGACTGAGGCGGGTGCATCAGCAAACAGATCGCTCAATCAATATATAATTTATTCTCCATTGTTAAGAGTGACTAAGTCTGCATTGCTCAGCTGGCTTGTCTTGATTGTTGCAATTAGGTGACCAGACATGCAATGAGACTGTAGGCTGACTGACTACAGCTTTTTTAACATGCAGACCGAGATGAGTCACCTTATGATTCATAAATACGATAAACTGTTTTGATCAACATACCAATATACCAGATAACTTAAAGTCATATAACATCTGTCACTTGTCTCAATATTACTATCTAATATTACTATCTAAGTCTGTACCCAAACAATTTGAGCTTCTACTTCTAAAAATTCACCTTTCCAGAAACAAGTCTCTCACTGTTGCCGCTTGCTATAGACCTCCCTCTGCCCCCAGCTGTACCCTCGATACCATATGTGAATTTATTGCTCCCCATCTATCTTCTGAACTCGTGCTACTAGGTGACCTAAACTGGGACATGCTTAACACCCCGGCCATCCTACAAACTAAGCTTGATGCCCTCAATCTCACACAAATTATCAATGAACCTACCAGGTACAACCCCAAATCAGTAAACACGGGCACCCTCATAGATGTCATCCTAACTAATCTGCCCTCCAAATACACCTCTGCTGTTTTCAATCAAGATCTCAGTGATCACTGCCTCATTGCCTGCTTCCGTAATGCTATCCTGGCTATTCTTTAAAAGTGCCTTCCTCACCATCTTAAATAAGCATGCCCTTCTCAAAACATTTAGACCTAGGAATACATATAGTCCTTGGTTCACGCCAGACCTGTCTGCCCTTGACCAGCACAAAAACATCCTGTGGCGTTCTGCATTAGCATCGAATAGCCCCCGTGATATGCAACTTTTCAGGGAAGTTAGAAACAAATATATACAGGCAGTTAGAAAAGCTAAGGCAAGCTTTTTGAAACAGAAATTTGCATCCTGTAGTACTAACTCAAAAAAGTTCTGGGACACTGTAAAGTCCATGGAGAATAAGAGCACCTCCTCCCAGCTACCCACTGCTCTGAGGCTTGGAAACACTGTCACCACCGTTAAATCCACTATAATTGAGAATTTCAATAAGCATTTCTCTACGGCTGGCCATGCTTTCCACATGGCTACCCCTACCCCGGTCAACTGCCCGGCACCCTCCACAGCAACCCACCAAAGCCCCCACCATTTCTCCTTTACCCAAATCCAGTCAGCTGATGTTCTGAAAGATCTGCAAAATCTGGACCCCTACAAATCAGCCGGGCTAGACAATCTGGACCCTCTCTTTCTAAAATTATCTGCCAAAATTGTTGCAACCCCTATTACTAGTCTGTTCAACCTCTCTGTTCAACCTCTCTCTTTCTTTTGATTTGTCTGAGATTCCCAAAGATTGGAAAGCTGCTGCGGTCACCCTCCTCTTCAAAGGGGGTGACACTCTAGACCCAAACTGCTACAAACCTATATCTATCCTACCCTGTCTTTCTAAGGTCTTCGAAAGCCAAGTTAATTAACAAACAGATAACTGACCATTTCGAATCCCACCATACCTTCTCCGCTATGCAATCTGTTTTCAGAGCTGGTCATGGGTGCACCTCAGCCACGCTCAAGGTTCTAAACGACATCATAACCGCCATCGATAAGAGACATTACTGTGCAGCCGTATTCATCGACCTGGCCAAGGTTTTCGACTCTGTCAATCGCAACATTCTTATTGGCAGACTCGACAGCCTTGGTTTCTCAAATGATTGCCTCGCCTGGTTTACCAACTACTTCTCTGATAGAGTTCAGTGTGTCAAATCGGAGGGCCTGTTGTCCGGACCTCTGGCAGACTCCATGGGTGTGCCACAGGGTTCAATTCTCGGGCCGACTCTCTTTTCTGTATACATCAAAGATGTTGCTCTTGCTGCTGGTGATTCTCTGATCCAACCCTATGCAGACGACACCATTCTGTATACTTCTGCCCCTACTTGGACAATGTGTTAACTAACCTCCAGACGAGCTTCAATGCCATACAACTCTCTTTCCGTGGCCTCCAACTGCTCTTAAACGCAAGTAAAACTAAATGCATGCTTTTCAATCACTGCCTGCACCTGCTCGCCCGTCCAGCATCACTACTCTGGTCGGCTCTGACTTAGAATACGTGGACAACTACAAATACCTGGGTGTCTGGTTGGACTGTAAACTCTCCTTCCAGACTCACATTAAGCATCTCCGATCCAAACTTAAATCTAGAATCGGCTTCCTATTTCGCAACAGAGCATCCTTCACTCATGCTGCCAAACATACCCTCGTAAAACTGACCATGTTTTGTCATCTATAAAATAGCCTCCAACACTCTACTCAACAAACTGGATCCAGTCTATCACAGTGATATCTGTTTTATCACCAAAGCCCCATACACTACCCACCATTGCGACCTGTATGCTCTCATCGGTTGGCCCTCGCTTCATACTCGTGGCCACACCCACTGGCTACAGGTTATCTACAAGTCTCTGCTAGGTAAAGCCCCGACTTATCTCAGCTCACTGGTCACCATAGTAGCACCCACTCGTAGCACGCGCTCCAGCAGGTATATCTCACTGGTCACCCCCAAAGCCAATTCCTCCTTTGGTCGTCTCTCCTTCCAGTTCTCTGCTGCCCATGACTGGAACGATTTGCAAAAATCTCTAAAGCTGGAGACTCACATTTCCCTCACTAGCTTTAAGCACCAGCTACCAGAGCAGCTTACAGATCACTGCACCTGTACATAGATGGGCTGTTTACAGATGGGCTATCTACCTACCTCATCCCCATACTGGTATTTATTTATTTATTTTGCTCCTTGGCACCCCAGTATCTCTTCCTGCACATTCATCTTCTGCCGATCTACCAGTCCAGTGTTTAATTACTATATTGTAATTACTTCGTCACCATGGCCTATTTATTTCCTTAACTTACCTCATTTTCACTCACTGTAGCCTTTTTTTAAATTTTGTTCTACTGTATTATTGACTGTATGTTTTGTTTATTCCATGTGTAACTCTGTGTTGTTGTATATTTCGAATTGCTATGCTTTATCTTGGCCAGGTCGCAGATAAAGGTGAAATAAAATAAAATATTAAAATATAAGATCTGGACGTCTAAATTTCAACAGTCTGGTTTCACAGACTAGATGTAACATAGTAAATGTAAATCCAAGACATTTAAATGAATATGATACATTATACAGTGCCTTCGGAAAGTATTCTGACACCTTGACTTTTACTATTTAGTTACAGCCTTATTCTAAAATAGATTTTTTAAATGTTTTATTCCTCAAACTACACACAATACTCCATAATGACAAAGCAAAAAAATGTTTTAGACAGTTTGATAATTAAAAAAAAAACTTTTTTATTTAACCTTAAATTAACTAGGCAAGTCAGTTAAGAACACATTCTTATTTACAATGATGGCTTACCAAAAGGCAAAAGGGAGCTGGGAGCTGGGAGCTGGGATTAAAAATATAAATAAATAAAATAAAAATATAGAACAAAACACACATCATGATAAGAGAGACAATACAAAACTACATAAAGGGACAACATAGAATGTCAGCAACACATGACAACACATGGCAACACAACATGGTAGTAGCACAAAGCAGGATACAATCATTATTGGGCACAGACAACAGCACTAAGGGCAAGAAGGTAGAGAAAACAATACATCACACAAAGCAGCCACAACTGTCAGTAAGAGTGTCCATGTATCACGTGTGCTCCCTGTATTCACTCCCTGAACCTGCTTCCCGACTCCCAGTGCATACGTTACAGAATGACGCCTCACCGAAGGAAAGCATCAGGGGGTGTTTTTTTTCTGTGTGTGTTGGAGGTGAAGGTGGGCCCGGGTATCCTAACCGGAGCTACCTGGGATGCATCAGCGGGTTCGACGGGCTCCCATGCCTCGGCGGGCTCGAGTGGCTCCCATGCCTCGGCGGGCTCGAGTGGCTCCCATGCGTCGGCGGGCTCGAGGGGCTCCCATGCCTCGGCGGGCTCGAGGGGCTCCCATGCCTCGGCGGGCTCGAGGGGCTCCCATGCCTCAGCTGGGTGAACAGGTTTTCGTGCTGCGACCAAGGCAACCAGGGAGGTCTCAGCCGGCTAATCAGGCCCTCACGCCTCAGCCGGTTCATCAGGTTCCTGCGTATCAGCGGAGGCGACAAAGTCCGCTCCTGATCCCCGGGATCGTCCCTGTGGTTGGCGTCCTGCAGCAGGAGCTGCGCGCCGGGGAGGGGGTACTGTCATGTAAGCGCTCTCGCCGGTGCTCTAGGTCGCCATGCTCCCGCGCCTCAGCCGGATCGACAACTTCCCGTGCCTTAGCAGAGGTGACCGGTCCGTTCCTGGTCCCCGGGATCTTTATTTTGGTCGGTGTCCTGCCGCTTGAGCCGCACATTGGGGAGGGGGTACTGTCACGTGTGCTCCTGCTCTGGCCTGAATAATTTTGCACGCCCAATGTTTCATTTTTTGATTTGTTAAAAAAGTTTGAAATATCCAATAAATGTCGTTCCACTTCATGATTGTGTTCCACTTGTTGTTGATTCTTCACAAAAAAATACAGTTTTATATCTTTATGTTTGAAGCCTGAAATGTGGCAAAAGGACGCAAAGTTCAAGGGGGCCGAATACTTTCGCAAGGCACTGTAAATGGATAAGATATGTGGATAAGATATACTGCCTGAGCTATGTTTATGTAAATTGAGAAGAGCGTGGGGCCTAGGATCAAGCTTTGGGGTACACCCTTGTTGACAGGCAGTGGCTGAGACAGCAGATGTTATGACTTTATACACTGCACTCTTTGAGAGAGGTAGTGAAGATGGTGCTGGCTAAAGATAAAACTGGCGAGTGTAGAGAGTATAGAGATATCGTTATCCACGTCGGCACCAACGATGTTAGGATGAAACAGTCAGAGATCACCAAGTGCAACATAGCGTCTGCGTGTAAATCAACTAGAAAGATGTGTCGGCATCGAGTAATTGTCTCTGCCCCCCTCCCAGTTAGGGGGTGTGATGAGCTCTACAGCAGAGTCTCACAACTCAATCACTGGTTGAAAACTGTTTTCTGCCCCTCCCAAAAGATAGAATTTGTAGATAATTGGCCCTCTTTCTGGGACTCACCCACAAACAGGACCAAGCCTGACCTGCTGAGGAGTGACGGACTCCATCCTAGCTGGAGGGGTGCTCTCATCTTATCTACCAACATAGACAGGGCTCTAACTCCTCTAGCTCCACAATGAAATAGGGTGCAGGCCAGGCATCAGGCTGTTAGCCAGCCTGCCAGCATAGTGGAGTCTGCCACTAGCATAGTCAGTGTAGTCAGCTCAGCTATCACCATTGAGACCGTGTCTGTCCCTCGACCTAGGTTGGGCAAAACTAAACATGGCGGTGTTCACCTTAGCAATCTCACTAGGATAAAGACCTCCATTCCTGTCATTATTGAAAGAGATCATGATACCTCACATCTCAAAATAGGGCTACTTAATGTTAGATCCCTTACTTCAAAGGCAATTATAGTCAATGAACTAATCACTGATCATAATCTTGATGTGATTGGCCTGACTGAAATATGGCTTAAGCCTGATGAATTTACTGTGTTAAATGAGGCCTCACCTCCTGGTTACACTAGTGACTATATCCCCCGTGCATCCCGCAAAGGGTGAGGTGTTGCTAACATTTACGATAGCAAATTTCAATTTACAAAAGAAAAATGACGTTTTCATCTTTTGAGCTTCTAGTCATGAAATCTATGCAGCCTACTCAATCACATTTTATAGATACTGTTTACAGGCCCCCTGGGCCATATTCAGCGTTCCTCATTGAGTTCCCTGAATTCCTATCGGACCTTGTAGTCATAGCAGATAATATTCTAATCTTTGGTGACTTTAATATTCACATGGAAAAGTCCACAGACCCACTCCAAAAGGCTTTCGGAGCCATCATCGACTCAGTGGGTTTTGTCCAACATGTCTCTGGACCCACTCACTGTCTCAGTCATACTCTGGACCTAGTTTTGTCCCATGGAATAAATGTTGTGGATCTGAATGTTTTTCCTCATAATCCTGGCCTATCGGACCACCATTTTAGTACGTTTGCAATTGCAACAAATAATCTGCTCAGACCCCAACCAAGGAACATCAAAAGTCGTGCTATAAATTCACAGACAACACAAAGATTCCTTGATGTCCTTCCAGATTCCCTCTGTCTACCCATGGACGCCAGAGGACAAAAATCATTTAATAACCACCTAACCGAGGAACTCAATTTAACCTTGCGCAATACCCTAGATGCAGTTGCACCCCTAAAAACTAAAAACATTTCTCATAAGAAACTAGCTCCCTGGTACACAGAAAATACCCAAGCTCTGAAGGAAGCCTCCAGAAAATTGGAACGGAAATGGCGCCACACCAAACTGGAAGTCTTCCGACTAGCTTGGAAAGACAGTACCGTGCAGTACCGAAAGAGCCCTTACTGCTGCTCGATCATCCTATTTTTCTAACTTAATTGAGGAAAATAAGAACAATCCGAAATTCCTTTTTGATACTGTCGCAAAGCTAACTAAAAAGCAGCATTCCCCAAGAGAGGATAGCTTTCACTTTTGCAGTGATAAATTCATGAACTTCTTTGAGGAAAAGATCATGATTATTAGAAAGCAAATTACGGACTCCACTTTAAATCTGCGTATTCCTTCAAAGCTCAGTTGTCCTGAGTCTGCACAACTCTGCTAGGACCTAGGATCAAGAGAGACACTCAAGTGTTTTAGTACTATATCTCTTCACACAATGATGAAAATAATCATGGCCTCTAAACCTTCAAGCTGCATACTGGACCCTATTCCAACTAAACTACTGAAAGAGCTGTTTCCTGTGCTTGGCCCTCCTATGTTGAACATAATAAACGGCTCTCTATCCACCGGATGTGTACCAAACTCACTAAAAGTGGCAGTAATAAAGCCTCTTTTGAAAAAGCCAAACCTTGACCCAGAAAATATAAAAAACTATCGGCCTATATCGAATCTTCCATTCCTCTCAAAATTTTTAGAAAAGGCTGTTGTGCAGCAACTCACTGCCTTCCTGAAGACAAACAATGTGTACGAAATGCTTCAGTCTGGTTTAGCACTGAGACTGCACTTGTGAAGGTGGTAAATGACCTTTTAATGGCATCAGACCGAGGCTCTGCATCTGTCCTCGTGCTCCTAGACCTTAGTGCTGCTTTTGATACCATCGATCACCACATTCTTTTGTAGAGATTGGAAACCCAAATTGGTCTACACGGACAAGTTCTGGCCTGGTTTAGATCTTATCTGTCGGAAAGATATCAGTTTGACTCTGTGAATGGTTTGTCCTCTGACAAATCAACTGCAAATTTCGGTGTTCCTCAAGGTTCCATTTTAGGACCACTATTGTTTTCACTATATATTTTACCTCTTGGGGATGTCATTCGAAAACATAATGTTAACTTTCACTGCTATGCGGATGACACACAGCTGTACATTTCAATGAAACATGGTGAAGCCCCAAAATTGTCCTCTCTAGAAGCATGTGTTTCAGACATAAGAAAGTGGATGGCTGCAAACTTTCTACTTTTAAACTCGTACAAAACAGAGATGCTTGTTCTAGGTCCCAAGAAACAAAGAGATATTCTGTTGAATCTGACAATTAATCTTAATGGTTGTACAGTCGTCTCAAATAAAACTGTGAAGGACCTCGGCGTTACTCTGGACCCTGATCTCTCTTTTGAAGAACATATCAAGACCATTTCAAGGACAGCTTTTTTCCATCTACGTAACATTGCAAAAATCAGAAACTTTCTGTCCAAAAATGATGCAAAAAAATTAATCCATGCTCTTGTCACTTCTAGGTTAGACTACTGTAATGCTCCACTTTCCGGCTACCCGGATAAAGCACTAAATAAACTTCAGTTAGTGCTAAATACGGCTGCTTGAATCCTGACTAGAACCAAAAAATTTGATCATATTACTCCAGTGCTAGCCTCCCTACACTGGCTTCCTGTCAAAGCAAGGGCTGATTTCAAGGTTTTACTGCTAACCTACAAAGAATTACATGGGCTTGCTCCTACCTATCTCTCTGATTTGGTCCTGCCGTACATACCTACACGTACGCTATGGTCACAAGACGCAGGCCTCCTAATTGTCCCTAGAATTTCTAAACAAACAGCTGGAGGCAGGGCTTTCTCCTATAGAGCTCCATTTTTATGGAACGGTCTGCCTACCCATGTCAGAGACGCAAACTCGGTCTCAACCTTTAAGTCTTTACTGAAGACTCATCTCTTCAGTGGGTCATATGATTGAGTGTAGTCTGGCCCAGGAGTGGGAAGGTGAACGGAAAGGCTCTGGAGAAACGAACCGCCCTTGCTGTCTCTGCCTGGTCGGTTCTCCTCTTTCCACTGGGATTCTCTGCCTCTAGCCTTATTACAGGGGCTGAGTCACTGGCTTACTGGGGCTCTCTCATACCGCCCCTGGGAGGGGTGCGTCACCTGAGTGGGTTGAGTCACTGATGTGATCATCCTGTCTGGGTTGGCGCCCCCCTCTTGGGTTGTGCCGTGGCGGAGATCTTTGTGGGCTATACTCAGCCTTGTCTCAGAATGGTAAGTTGGTGGTTGAAGATATCCGTCTTGTGGTGTGGGGGCTGTGCTTTGGCAAAGTGGGTGGGGTTATATCCTTCCTGTTTGGCCCTGTCCGGGGGTGTCCTCGGATGGGGCCACAGTGTCTCCTGACCCCTCCTGTCTCAGCCTCCAGTATTTATGCTGCAGTAGTTTGTGTTGGGGGGCTAGGGTCAGTTTGTTATATCTGGAGTACTTCTCTTGTCCTATTTGGTGTCCTGTGTGAATTTAAGTGTGCTCTCTCTAATTCTCTCTTTCTCTCTTTCTTTCTCTCTCTCGGAGGACCTGAGCCCTAGGACCATGCCTCAGGACTACCTGACATGATGACTCCTTGCTGTCCCCAGTCCACCTGGCCGTGCTGCTGCTCCAGTTTCAACTGTTCTGCCTTATTATTATTGGACCATGCTGGTCATTTATGAACATTTGAACATCTTGGCCATGTTCTGTTATAATCTCCACCCGGCACAGCCAGAAGAGGACTGGCCACCCCACATAGCCTCTCTATGTTTCTTCCTAGGTTTTGGACTTTCTAAGGAGTTTTTCCTAGCCACCGTGCTTCTACACCTGCATTGCTTGCTGTTTGGGGTTTTAGGCTGGGTTTCTTTACAGCACTTTGAGATATCAGCTGATGTACGAAGGGCTATATAAATACATTTTATTTGATTTAGTTAGCAAACCAGGCCAAAGAGCCCTCAGAGACATCAATACTCATTTGCCGGACCACAAGAATGGAATGGTCTACTTTTTTAAGATACTTTGCAACTACTTAGCATGTTAACTAACCATTCCCTAACCCTTTAACTCCTAACCTTAACCCTAGCCTCTAACCCTTAGCCTAGCTAACTTTAGACAAACAATTTGGAATTCGTAACATATCATATATTTTGCTCATTTGTAACATATCAAGTGATATCGAATGGACACCCACAAATACCATACAAAATTAAACATATTTTTACTAATTGGAGCATTATTGATTTACGTTGACTATGTTACGTCTACCTTTGAGTCCAGGTTGATTCCAAAGAAAACAGCAGAGCTGCTGTAGCGCTTAGTGTCCAGCAGGGGTCCTCCACTCATTAGCTGACGACTGACTGGGACTGTCCTCCCTATCCCAGAAGAGAGAGAGAGAGAGCAGCTGATCTGTTCATAGTGGCTGAACTGCAGCACTTCTCTGTCCAGTGATCCCAGTATGGATGAGCAGTCTGGGGCACATTTCAGTCCCTCTGCACCCCTCAGGGCTTCAAACCACCATACAGTCTAGTCACCCACTTTCACTCAATGGAGCAAAGTGGCCTTGCAGAGAGGAGAGAGATGGGAATGGCTGATAAAACATGTCTCTCTTGTTGAACAGCGAACCCCATGCCCTTTTGGGCTTCTACATCCCCAATGAATCTTCCGCCCACTCACTGAGGAATGTGGAGAGAGCAGGGAGGGGATACAGGGAGGAGGGGAAAGAGGGAGGGAGACGGAAAGGGAGCAAGGGAGAAGGAATACAGAGAATGAAAGGGGAGGAATAGCGATGCGAGAGAGATATAGGGGGAAAGATATAGAGGGAGGTAAGAAAGGGAGACACATTATGAAACATGTTATGCCAAGCGCTGACACCTGAGCCATCTCATCTGCTTGCTGGGTTATGTGATATGAGCCCAGGGCCTGTATGTTTCACTGTGTGTCTCCCAACAAGGGATTTATATAGGCTTGCATGGCCATATTTGGGTTGAGAGCTTCCTCCTGTGTTAACTGACTAGGTGGAGATTGTCACAGAAGAGCCCTGGAGCAGGATGACAAACACACACAATGACAAACACCCTGCTGTGAATCAAAGGCTGGTACGTGGTGATGTTTCACTGTGGTGATGTTGTTTACCTGGAGTACAGCAATGCATAGGTGACATCACCCATAGGGCGCAATGACAAACCCAGGTGGGGTCACACCTGGGAGGCAGTTACAAAGCAATTGGAATGAGGATAGTGGAGAAACACAGAGGTGGTGGGTTGTGAGATGAGGTGTGTCAATGAGTAAAGCTGAACTAGCCTTATATACCACAGGACAGTGTGATCTGAATGGCCTCACTGTGTTGTAACTAACAACATAAAACCTGTTTATGACTCATGACATCATAAGATGCCCTGAGGTGTTTGATTCACTTTGTTTATATCACCTCTCTCTTGTCAACAAGGCGCTAATATCCTCTCTGTCTTTGCCAACTGGGCAACAGTTCTTCAAAGCACATTGGCATTGCTGAAAAAAGGGCTGGATATTGGTAGAATGGTGTTCATTGAATGTGGAATTCCACTGCCGGCACGGCGTAAAGTGTGGCATTGTTGATAAAAGGTTAGAGCTGTTTCAAATTCCAGAAATGAAAGGAGCTCCTCTCCAGTGGCTGCACTGAAATAATGGTGACATTTTGGTTGCATCAACTGTATCTTTAATGTGGCAGAAGTGAAATGCCAAAATGATCAAAGCCAAATCCAGAGAATAATGAGCTCCTTTTCTTTCTATCGACAAACAAACTTCAATCAAAAAGCCCCTCAAATAATAATTAGCTGAATAATCATCATTAATGATAAACAAAACTGTTGAGAAAATTTCGCTGGAGGGAATAGCATCTGCTTTATGGGCTCCTGACCAATTGTGCTATTTAGTGTTTTTTTGCCCTGACCTTAACTTTTATGAACATAATGCTTCCGCCATAGTTTCCTATGACTGAAAAGAGCCTCTAGACAGAACAGCGATCACTATCTTTGATTTGGAGGAGGATTTCTACTTCAATGAGATGGCGGTGAAAGGACATACTGTATGGCTCATCCCGGACCAGGCCCAAATCCCCTACACTCAAAAAAGGAAGAGGCAGTGCTATAGAGGCCACCGTGTGCAATTCCTGACGAGACTACGTAGGCGAGTGGATAAACTGCCTTTGCCCTCCGTTCTATTGACGAACGTGCAATCACTGGAGAATAAACTGGATGAGCTCCGTTCGAGACTCTCCTATCAATGTGATCTGAAGAACTGTAATAACCTGTGTTTCTACGAGTCGTGGCTGAACAAGGACATATAAATCTAGCTGTTTTTTCTATACATCGGCAGGACAGAACGGCAGCGTCGGGTAAACTCAAGGGGGATGGTGTGTGTGTCTTTGTTAACAACAGCTGGATGTCAATCTCTAATATTAAGGAGGTCTCGGGGTTCTGCTCACCTGAGTTAGAATACTTAATGATAAGCTGTAGACCATACTATTTACCAAGATAGTTTTGATCTATATTTTTTTGTAGCTGTCTATTTACCTCCAAACTGACTTAGCTGTATAGGGCCATAAGCAAACAAGAAGATGCTCACCCAGGAGTGGCGCTCCTAGTGGCAAGTGATTTTATGCAGGAAAACTGAAGCATGTCACCTGTGCAACTAGAGGAGAGAAAAAACTCTTGATCACCTTTACGCCACACACAGAGACGCATGTGTGATGCTCACAAATACAGTGGGGCAAAAAAAGTATTTAGTCAGCCACCAATTGTGCAAGTTCTCCCACTTAAAAAGATGAGAGAGACCTGTAATTTTCATCATAGGTACACTTCAACTATGACAGACAAAATGAGAAAAAAAAATCCAGAAAATAACATTGTAGGACTTTTAATGAATTTATTTGCAAAGCTTTATTTTAATAAATGTTGGAGAATGCCTAATACTGAACACTACTGACTTTTCTCTGTCTCATCATTCCACCCTGTTAAATTCAGGGCAATTATCTGCTTACCACGTCTCAGTCTGAGATGTGTAACACATACAAAGCCCTTCCTCACCTTCCATTTGGCAAATCTGACCATAACTCTATCCTCTTGATTCATGCTTTACAAGTAAAAAGTCATACAGGAGGTATGAGTGACAAGCTCAATATGGAAGTGTTTTGCTAGCACAGACTGGAATTACGTTCCGGGATTTATCCAATGGCATTGAGGAGTTTACCACATCAGTCACCGGCTTAATTAATAAGTGCATCGACGATGTGATCGTACATATTCCAGCCAGAAACCATGAATTACAGCCAACATCCTTACTGAGCTAAAGGCTAGAGCTGCTGCTTTCAAGGAGTGGGACACTAATCCAGACGCTTTTAAGAAGTCATCAAACAGTCAAAGAGACAATACAGGACTAAGAATCATACTACAGCGTCTTTGATGCTTGTCGGATGTGCAAACTATTACAGATTACAAAGGGAAACCCAGCTGCGAGCTGCCCAGTGATGCAAGCCTACCAGACAAGCTAAATGCCTTATTGTCTTACTTAGAGGCAAGCAACACTGAACCATGCATGAGAGCACCAGCTGTTCCAGACAACTGTGTGATCATGCTCTCTGGAGCCGATTTGAGTAAGACCTTTAAACAGGTTAACATTCACAAGGCCAGTCGGCTAACCAGGATGGGTACTCAGAGCATGCACTGACCAACTAGCAAGTGTCTTCACTGACATTTTCAACCTCTCACTGACCCAATCTGTAATACCTACTGTATATGTTTCAAGCAGACTAACATAGTCTGTGCCCAGAAACGCCAAGGTAACCTTTCTAAATGACTATTGCTCCGTAGCACTCACATCTTTACCCCTACCTAAATGTACAAATTACCTCAATTACCTTGATTAACCAATACCCCCGCACATTTACTTGGTACTGGTACCCCCTGTATGAAGCCTCGTTATTGTTATTTTATTGTGTTACTTTTTATAACTTTTGTTTATTTAGTAAATATTTTCTTAACTCTATTTTCTTAAAACTGGATTGTTAGTTAAGGGCTTGTAAGTAAGCATTTCACAGTAAGGTCTACCTACACCTGTTGTATTCGGCCCATGTGACAAATAAAAATTGGTTTAATTTGTAGCCATTAAATGCTTTGAAAGACTGGTCATGGCTCACATCAGCACCATCATCACAGACACCCTGGACCCACTCCAATTTGCATACCTCCCCAACAGATCCACAGATGATGCAATCTCTATTGCACTCCACACTGCCCTTTTCCACCTGGGCAAAAGGAACTCCTACTCCTAGAAATCTGTTCAGTGACTACAGCCCAGCGTTCAACACTGTAGTTCCCTCCAAGCTCATCACTAAGCTAAGGACCCTGGGACTGAACACCCCCTCTCCAACTGGATCCTGGACTTCCTGAGGTGGTGACGGTAGACAACAACACATCCACCACGCTAACCCTCAACACGAGGGCCCCTCAGGGGTGCGTGCTTAGTCTTCTTCTGTATTCCCTGTTCACCCACGACTGCCTGGCCATGCAAGACTCCAACACCATCATTATGTTTGCTGATGACATGTGTTTGGGTTGATCACAGACGACGATGAGACAGCCTATAGGGAGGATGTCAGAGACCTAGCAGTGTGGTGTCAGGACAACAACCTCTCCCTCAACATTAGCAAGACAAAGGAGCTGATCATGGACTACAGGAAACGAAGGGCCGAGCACGCCCCCATTCACATCGACGGGCTGTAGTGGAGCAGGTCGAAAGTTCCTTGGTGTCCACATTACTAAGGATCTATCATGGTCCAAACACACCAACACAGTTGTAAAGAGGGCACGACAACGCCTCTTCCCCCTCAGGAGGCGGGGAAGAGGCACTATACCAGGCTGTGTCAGAGGAAGGCCCTAAAAATGTTCCAATAATCTAGACTCTAGCCACCCAAGTCACTGTTATCTCTGCTTCGGTACGGCAAGAGGTACCGAAGCATCAAGTCTGGGACCAAAAGGCTCCTGAACAGCTTCTACCCCTAAGCCATAAGACTGCTGAACAGTGGATACCCAGACTATTATCATTGACACTCTTTTTTTTGTTGCACTGACTTTTTAGCACACACACACATGCTCACAAACACAAAATACAGACATGCATATTGATGCCACACACACGCACGCACGCACACACACACACACAGCTGCTATTCTGTTTATTATCTATCCTGATTGCCTAGTGACTTTTAACCCTACCTAAATGTATACTGAACACAAATATAAATGCAACATGAAACAATTTCAAAGATTTGACTGAGTTACAGTTATAAGGAAATCAGTCAATTTAAATGAATGAATTAAACCCTAATCTATGGATTTCACATGACTGGTAATACAGATATGCATCTGTTGGGCACATAAAGTTGAAGTCGGAAGTTTACATACACTTAGGTTGGAGTCATTAAAACAAATTTTTCAACTACTTCACAAATTTCTTGTGAACAAACTATAGTTTTGGCAAGTCGGTAAGGACATCTACTTTGTGCATGACACAAGTCATTTTTCCAACAATTGTTTACAGACAGATTATTTCACTTATAATTCACTGTATCACAAATCCAGTGGGTCAAAAGTTTATATACACTAAGTTGACTGTGCCTTTAAACAGCTTGGAAAATTCCAGAAAATGATGCCATGGCTTTAGAAGCTTCTCATGGTCTAATTTACATAATTTGAGTCAATTGGAGGTGTACTTGTATTTCAAGGCCTACCTTCAAGCGCAGTGCCTCTTTGCTTGACATCATGGGAAAATCAAAAGAAATCAGCCAAGACCTCAGAAGAAAAATTGCAGACCTCCACAAGTCTGGTTCATCCTTGGGAGCAATTTCCAAATGCCTGAAGGTACCACGTTCATCCATACAAACAATAGTACTCAAGTATAAACATCATGGGAACACACAGCCATCATACCGCTCAGGAAGGAAACACGTTCTGTCTCCTAGAGATGAACGTACTTTGGTGAGAAAAGTGCAAATTAATCCCAGAACAACAGCAAAGGACCTTGTGAAGATGCTGGAGGAAACAGGTACAAAAGTATCTATATCCACAGTAAAACGAGTCCTATATCGACATAAGCTAAAAGGCTGCTCAGTAAGGAAGAAGCCACTGCTCCAAAACCGCCATAAAAAAAGCCAGACTACGGTTTGCAACTGCACATGGGGACAAAGATCGTATTTTAGGAGAAATATCCTCTGGTCTGATGAAACAAAATAGAACTGTTTGGCCATAATGACCATTGTTATGTTCGGAGGAGAAAGGGGAGGCTTGCAAGCCGAAGAACACCACCCAACCGTGAAGCACGGGGGTGGCAGCCTCATGTTGTGGGGGTGCTTTGCTGCAGGAGGGGCTGGTGCACTTCACAAAATAGATGGCTTCATGAGGCAGGAAAATTATGTGGATATATTGAAGCAACATCTCAAGACATCAGTCAATAAGTTAAAGCTTGATTACAATGGGTCTTCCAAATGGACAATGAGCCAAAGTTGTGACAAAATGGCTTAAGGACAGCAAAGTCAAGGTATTGGAGTGGCCATCACAAAGCCCTGACCTCAATCCTAAAGACATTTTGTGGGCAGATCTGAAGAAGCGTGTGTGAGCAAGGAGGCCAACAAACCTGACTCAGTTACACCAGCTCTGTAAGGAGAAATGGGCCAGAATTCACCCAACTTATTGTGGGAAGCTTGTAAGAAGGCCTACCCAAAACGTTTGACCAAAGTTAAACAATTTTAAGGCAATGCTACCAAATACTAATTTAGTGTATGTACATTTCTGACTCACTGGAAATTTGATGAAATAAATAATAGCTGAATAAATAACTCTCTCTACTATTATTCTGACATTTCACATTTTTTAAATAAAGTGGTGATTCTAACTGACCTATGACAGGGAATTGTTATTAGGATTAAATGTCAGGAATTGTGAAAAACGGAGCTTAAATGTATTTGCCTAAGGTGTATGTAAACATCTGACTTCAACTGTACCTTTAAAAAAAAGGTAGGGGTGTGGATCAGAAAAACAGTCAGTGTCTGGTGTGACCACCATTTGCCTCATGCAGCGTGACACATCTCCTTCACATAGAGTTCATCAGGCTGTTGATTGTGGCCTGTGGAACATTGTCGCACTCCTCATCAATGGCTGTTTCAAAGTTGCTGGATATTGGTGGAAACTGGAACACGTTGTCGTAAACATTGATTCAGAGCATCCCAAACATGCTCAATGGGTGACATGGAATTGTGTACAGATCCTTGTGACATGGGGCCGTGCATTATCATGCTGAAACATGAGATGAAGGGGAATGGCACAACAATGGACTTCAGGATTTTGTCCTGGTTTCTCTGTGCATTCAAATTGCCATTGATAAAATGCAATTGTGTTCATTGTCTGTAGCTTGTGCTTGCCCATACCATAACCCCACCATGGGGCACTTCACAACGTTGACATAAGCAAACCGCTCACCCACATGACACCATACACGCTGTCTGCCATCTGCCTGATACAGTTGAAACCGGGATTCATCTGTGAATAGCATATTTCTCCAGCATGCCAGGGGCCATCGAAGGTGAGCATTTGCCCACTGAAGTTGGTTACAACGCTGAACTGCAGTCAGGTCAAGACCCTGGTGCGGACGAGCACACAGCTGATGCACCTGGCTGATGAACACACAGTTTCATCAGCTGTCCAGGTGGCTGGTCTCAGACGATCCCCCAGGTGAAGAAGCTAGATGTGGAGGTCCTGGGCTGGCGTGGATACATGTCGTCTGCGGCTGTGAGGCCGGTTGGACGTATTGCCAAATTCTCTCAAGCGACGTTGGAGGTGGCTTATGATAGAGAAATTAACATTCAATTCTCTGGCAACAGCTCTGGTGGACATTCCTGTGGTCAGCATGCCAATTGCACACTCCTTCAAAACTTGAGACATCTGTGGTATTGTGTTGTGTGGCAAACCTGGACATTTTAGAGTTGTGTTTTATTGTCCCCAGCAAGAGGTGCATCTGTGTAATGATCATGCTGTTTAATAAGCTTTTTGAGCTCTGCGATCCAGTTCAGGTGGCCACTGCCCGAGCGTCTCAGCTCTTAGAGATGTCCACTGAGTAAAAAGGAAGGAAAACTCCACCATCAAAAGTTGCTGTTAAATGGCAGGACAGGAGAATATGACTCTTCCTTTACTTTCATTGTCACAGACATCCATACAGGTCAGGCCTTTGAAGGTCTCCTCTAAATTGTTAATTGTGAGGAAAACAGGCAGTCTGTACCTAGAACCTGGCTGATGCCTCTGTGCCTTAGTCCTGCAGTCACTCACTAAAGAACCAGGCTTTTAATATTGACTCCTCTTTCAAGCAATACCTCTTTGATTGAGTGACTGGGAGTAGCCAGTCTAGCTCAAAGCTGGAATCCTTAATGGTGAAATAGCCTGTTTGTGATACTACAACAACAAAAAAGTTACTGCAAACAACAAACACAGTTTCTTGCCCTCTGACATCATTGTACACTGACATCATTGATAGAAGAGTATAACATGTACTGCACTTTTTTTTTACCATGCTGCTTGTGACACTCCTCAGCTCAGCAACAAAAACTGTCACGCCCTGATCTGTTTCACCTGTCCTTGTCTCCACCCTCCTTCAGGTGTCGCCCTTCTTCCCAATTAGGCCCTGTGTATTTATACCTGTGTTCTGTCTGTTTGTTGCCAGTTCGTCTTGTTCGTTCAAACTAACCAGCATTTTTCCTGTCAGCTCTTATCATTTCTCACCCTCTTTCCTCGTCCTCCTGGTTTTTGACCTTTGCATGTCCTGACCCTGTACCCGCCCACCTGACCTCTCTGCCTGACCCTGAGCCTGTCTGCCGTCTTGTACCTTCGCTCCACCTCTGGATTACTGAACTCTGCCTGTCCCTGACCCTGTTTCCCCTTGCCGTCTTGTACCTTCGCTCCACCTCTGGATTACTGAACTCTGCCTGTCCCTGACCCTGAGTCTGCCTGCCGTCCTGTACCTTCGCTCCACCTCTGGATTACTGAACTCTGCCTGTCCCTGACCCTGAGTCTGCCTGCCGTCCTGTACCTTCGCTCCACCTCTGGATCACTGAACTCTGCCTGTCCCTGACCCTGAGTCTGCCTGCCGTCCTGTACCTTTGCTCCACCTCTGGATTACTGAACTCTGCCTGTCCCTGACCCTGAGTCTGCCTGCCGTCCTGTACCTTCGCTCCACCTCTGGATTACTGAACTCTGCCTGTCCCTGAGCCTGAGTCTGCCTGCCGTCCTGTACCTTCGCTCCACCTCTGGATTACTGAACTCTCCCTGACCCTGAGTCTGCCTGCCGTCCTGTACCTTCGCTCCACCTCTGGATTACTGAACTCTGCCTGTCCCTGACCCTGAGTCTACCTGCCGTCCTGTACCTTCGCTCCACCTCTGGATTACTGAACTCTGCCTGTCCCTGACCCTGAGTCTGCCTGCCGTCCTGTACCTTCACTCCACCTCTGGATTACTGAACTCTGCCTGTCCCTGACCCTGTTTCCCCCTGCCATCCTGTACCTTTGCTCCACCTCTGGATTACTGAACTCTGCCTGTCCCTGACCCTGAGTCTGCCTGCCGTCCTGTACCTTCGCTCCACCTCTGGATTACTGAACTCTGCCTGTCCCTGACCCTGTTTCCCCATGCCGTCCTGTACCTTCACTCCACCTCTGGATTACTGAACTCTGTCTGTCCCTGACCCTGTTTCCCCCTGCCGTCCTGTACCTTCGCTCCACCTCTGGATTACTGAACTCTGCCTGTCCCTGACCCTGTTTCCCCCTGCCGTCCTGTACCTTCGCTCCACCTCTGGATTACTGAACTCTGCCTGTCCCTGACCCTGAGTCTGCCTGCCGTCCTGTACCTTCGCTCCACCTCTGGATTACTGAACTCTGCCTGTCCCTGAGCCTGTTTCCTGACCCTGACCCTGTTTGACAGTCTGCATCTGGGTCTTACCTTGATTCCTGATTTTAAAAAACAATAACAACAGTGTTGGGGTGGCCAGTATAACCTGGTCTCTGAGTATTTTGTATTCTGTATGTGAATCGTATGGTATGTATTAATTTGTGGATGTCCATCACCCATTTTGTATGGAAATAAAGTTGCCGTGATGAGATTCAAACTTGCAACCTTTGGGTTGCTAGACGTCCACGTTATACACTAACCCATCCACCCTACTTTTGTTTTTGCCTTGAGTAAGGGAAAGGAAAGGGGGATAGCCTAGTGGTTAGAGCGTTGGACTAGTAACCGGAAGGTTGTGAGTTCAAACCCCTGAGCTGACAAGGTACGAATCTGTCGTTCTGCCCCTGAACAGGCAGTTAACCCACTGTTCCCAGTCCGTCATTGAAAATAAGAATGTGTTCTTAACTGACTTGCCTGGTTAAATAAAGGTAAAAAAAAATACCAGATGTAACATATCATACTAATTTGAGTGTCCCAGATTTATGTTTACTATGTTACGTCTAGTCTATGATACCAGGCTGAGTATAAGCATTATCAAAGGGACATGATATCCAATGTGGACTTATATTTCTTGCAAGGGCTCCAGAGCAAACAGAGTGGATATATTTGATTTTCATGTGAAAATCAATGGGCCCAGACAGATTGCTGTTTGTTTCCTTGGTATTTACTCTCAGGCTCCATGACAAATGCCCCTCTTTCCCTCCTGTGTTGACGCACAGGTAAGCAAAAATACATCCTTTCCACCCAACTGGATGACAGATGCGTGGGCCTCCGCCCTCTCTCTCTCGCTCTCTCTCTCTCAGCTACTTCTCTGGTGCTGACCTGTTACAGCAAATAGCCTTGAGCTAATTTGAAAAACACATGGAAAAGCATCACATCTGCAAATTAGGAACATACAGTATAAGCTAAATGCACATTGCACATCATATACAGGGCCTTCGGAAAGTATTCTGACCCATTGACTTTTTCTAAATTTTGTTACATTACAGCCTTATTCTAAAATGTATTAAATGTATATATTTTTTCTCAGCAATCTACACACAATACCCCATAATGACTAAACCTGGCACTATACCTACGGTGAAGCATGATGGTGGCAGCATCATGTTGTGGGGATATTTTTCAGCAGCAGGGACTGGGAGACTAGTCTGAATCGAGGCAAAGATGAACGGAGTAAAGTACAGAGAGATCCTTGATGAAAACCTGCTCCAGAGCACTCAGGACCTCAGACTTGCGTAAAGGTTCCCCTTCCAACAGGTCAATGACCCTTAGCACACAGCCAAGACAATGCAAGAGTGGCTTCAGGACAAGTCTCTGAATGTCCTTAAGTGGACCAGCCAGAGCCCGGACTTGAACCCGATCTAACAACTCTGGAGAAACCTGAAAATAGCTGTGCAGCAAAGCTCCTCATCCAACCTGACAGAGCTTGAGAGGATCTGCAGAAAATAATGGGAGAAACTCCCCAAATACAGGTGTGCCAAGCTTGTACAGTCCTACCCAAGAAGACTCGATGCTGTAATTGCTGCCAAACGTGCTTCAACAAAGTACTGAGTAAAAGGTCTGAATACTTATTTAAATGTGTCATTATGGGGTATTGTGGATATCATGTGTAGACTGATGAGGATTATATTTGAGGATTTTATTTTAAAAAACAATTTTAGAATAAGGCTGCAACATAAGGCTGCAACATTATGTGAAAGTCAAGGGGTCTGAATACTTTCAAAAGGCATTGTAACTACATCACATTGTTGCACATTGCATCTGCAAAGTGTTTTGAATAGAAAATGTCAGGGGTTTATTCATAGTCATTGATCATTCATAGAGAACAACAGTAGGCCGTCTGTGCTGTCCAGCTCTGAGCCAGCACCAGGCACACAGTGATGAATACAGTGATGGGTACTTATTCTAGCAGTACCCAAGGTCTATTGATCTATCTCATGCCTTCAAAAGGTTATCTTGACCCAGCTCTTGTAAGAGCACATGGGCTGCTGAAGGGCACTGTGTGCTGTAGGTAAAACGGTTTAACAATCTTATTCCATCCTGAATCACGGAGTCGCCATTCTGACTCATAGAGACATGCTAATAGGCACACTGGGTAATAGGCACACTGTGTCTGTGATTCTACCAGCACACCACTAGCTTAGTATTAGCATCAAAGTTAGCTGAGTCTCTGGGCTTATTATGAACCGAAACCTCCAGTGGATCAGGCTTTTCCTCATCCTGCTGCTTTTGGGAATACATTCAGTCCATGGCTCTTTGTGCTGAGCACAAGCACAAATATGTGTTGCTTTATTTCTTCTGTGCTTCAAGTTTTTGCGGCCTCAAAGTGGGAGTGGGTGAGAAGGGCGCAAGGGAGGTGAGGGGGAGATAGGAGAGGGGCAAGAGCCGGCATTCCAGACAGAGCAGAGGGCATGAGCTGTGGGTGGAGTGGTGGTGCAGGGGCGTTTCAGAGCAAAGAGCAGCGTCTGTGCACTCCTGATTCCATGGCCCTGAGCTCATCACCTTTGAGCCAACCACTACCTCCCTCACTCTCCTCCCACTCTCCATCTCAGGCGTTAACATCTTGCTGGGCCTCATGAGAGACCGCTCCACTAGTACTGTCCCACTGGTGGCAGCAGACTCAGAGAGAAGGGCACAGTTTCGCAGTTGAGCATGTTTTCTGGGAAACTAACGCAATATGAAAGTAGAAGATGAATCACACTGCTAATGTCTCTTCCCATCAAAGGATCACTTACCCAGCAATTAGCCTTCATGTGACCTGTCCTGCAGGATATGTCCTGGCCACACACTGACTGGCAGAATGTGTGTCAATGTTGGTAGAGAGACAGACAGACTATAAAGGGCAGGGTAGGGCGTGTGCCACACTTGAGTAGGTCACTCCTCTGTTTACCGAAAAGTTACTGGATTTCCAGAACCCTGAAAGGTGCCAACAAAGACATTTCCCAAGCCTCACCTGCAGCAGGAGATTAAAAAATAAGATTACCATTGTTGCTACCTGTATTATTCCAAACAGCTCACAATGGGCTATAATACTAAATACGGAGACATGTTGAGATTACACATTTCCAAGCAAGTACAGACACAATAAACAGTAGTGCAGCCAGGAAAAAGTCCCATAAATGTCACCCTAATCATGTCCTAATACGGAGGGGTTTAGAGAGAGGATGCAGGGTAGGGGGTTGGAATGTATTTCACAATACGAGGAATGGTCAGGGAACTATGGTGAAAAAGAACATTGAAATCCATTATCCACACTGTTTTTCCACAGAGTGCAACGGAGGCAAGCAGCAGACAATGACATTTGAATGTGCTTACTGTCCTTGTCATAGGTAACGCGGTGCAGGTGACGCATAACCAGTGGAAAAAGATGACCTTAATGATAAGGATCTGTTAATGCACTCAGTCTCCTTTTTCGTGCTCTTCGTGACCCCCCTCTTCCCCCACACCCCCTCTCTTTCTGGTTCCTTAATTAAATAAATAGAAGTCTACCGTATTGTCCTCCTACCAGTGCTATAAAATACCAACTTTGCCTACTGTTTATTTATCAATGAATCTGGAATACTTCATTGGCCCACTTCCACTTTGTGTCAAATGACAAATGATTAAGGGCTCTGTCAGAGCAAGCTGCTCTCCATTAAACCACTGCAGGTACCAGGGGAGGCTGGTGGGATGAGCTATAGGAGGATGGGCTCATTGTAATGGCTGGAATGGAACCAATAGATCGGAGTTAAACACGTTGTTTCCATGTGTTTGATGGGTTTGATTCCATTTCAGTCATTACCATGAGCCCGTCCTCCTATAGCTCATCCCACCAGCCTCCTCTGGTAGGTAACGTACACTACAGCAACTTCAATCTGAACTCTACGCCTAACTCTCCAATACAATTAAAATCAAGACTTTTGGCCTTTCACATGTTTTTAGTACAGTAAGCTATGTGTGTGTGTGTGAGAAGAAGTCATATGGGCTGGTGGTGTAGAACAGAGGGGGGTTAATGAACGGGTCTCAGTGTTTTCTGGTGGAGTGGAATGGCACCCCTACTCCAGCCTGCAGTCCTGTGGTACTGCAGCCCGGGTCCACACTGAAGAGAGGATGTCAATGTAAACACAGCCAGTCAGCGCTGAGGAATGTGTGAGCTACGCAGCACACTGTGGCCAGGGCCAGGGGAGAGGGCGAAAGGGGGAAAGAGGGAGAAGAGAAGAGGAAAGAGGAATGGAGGCCAGGGGAGTGGGAGGAAGTCAGGGAGAAAAGAAGAGAGGAAGGGAGAAGAGAGCTGGACCAGAGGGCAGAGAGATGGATGGAGGGATGATGAGAAAGAGAGGAGTGGTGAAATCTTGGAAAGAGGAGTGTGAAGAGGAGGTTGTGGTGAGGATGAGGGTGACAGGGTTGTAGTGAAGTGATTTGGGGGCGAGGAAGAAAAGTCATAAGAAACTTCAAAGGCAGGGAGGCTTTCAAAGGTCTTGAGTCACTCGGTTTCTGGTGCTGTCTGCAGCACTGCTGAAACCAATTTAGGCGAGTCCTCGGAGGCCTCTGGAGAGGCAGGGTCGTAATCGGAGGAGCTGTGGGTGCCAAAGAGCAAGGGGCTAATCATCCTTTATGCTGATGACTCTAAACTTCTGGTGTCTCATAAAAGTAAAACTATGTTGGAGAGCATACTTAGCACAGAGCTGACTAACATTAGCAAATGTCTTGGAGATAATAAGCTATCTTTGCCACTTAGGTAAAACTGTGGCAATTATTTTTGGGTCCAGACCTAAATTGTGTAGTCCTTTGAAATCAGAGTGGAGTTAGGGGGTGAGGTGCTGACCTCTGTTAGCTACCTGGGATGCATCCTTAATGGAATCTCGGGAGGTGTGAGCATGACCACTGAAGGGCAAGGGAAGGTTAATGCCAAGACTCATTTTTTGGCTAGAAAGTCCAAGCTGCTTGATAAGGACTCCATAAGAGTGCTAGCCTCTGCCCCCATTTAATGCCATTTTGGCTATGTTAGTACTTCCTGGTTTGGGGGCTTATCTAAGCTTCTGAATGGGAAGCTACAGATAGCCCCGAATAAGCTGATCAGGGTAGTATTGAAGGTGAGTCCACATACTCACATAGACAGGAGCTGCTTTTAGGAACTCAACTGGCTGCCTGTCAAGGCTAGGGTTTCCCAGATTAGACTAGGTTTGGTTTACAGTATTTATGGCTCTGCGCCCAGATATCTAACAGATTACTTTCCCCATGTTAGGAATGCACACAATCACAGCATCAGATCAGGTGTTGCTAATGTGGGCTTATACAGGTTCAGGAGTAATGCAGGAAAAGTTACTTTCTAGCATACTGGAGCTTCAGAGTTGCATCTGCCCATAAAAACGACATCCTCTCTGGGCAGCTTTAAAATAAAGTAAAAAAACGTTTGATGCATTCTGTGCCCATTTGAATGTACCTTATGATGCAACTGCAATGATGAGATAGATGTTCTTCTTCTTTGTTTTTATGTTTTATTATCTTGTTGTCATACTGTCTGCAACCATGTTGGATCCTGCCAAGCCATCTGTCTCAAGAGGACCACAATGGAAATAATTCCCAGACTTCATTGTGTTATCCTCAAGGATTTTACTCATGTGCATGTATGGCTTTTCAAGTTTTAGGTGTGCTTATTTTTTTAAACGGTTGAATGAATAAACTGAACTGAAAGGGAGCAGATCCACAGAGAATGGGAACACAGAACGTGACTGACCCGGACTACACACACTTTTATTCAACGGGTTACCAACATATTCAAATAATGATTGACATATTTGAATTAAAAACATAATTTTGATTCATACTATTTCATCCTTCCACGAGATATAGTCCTGACACAAATCTAGGGTTGCTACCCAAGCCGACTGGTCGTCCGTTCTATCGGTTCGGTTGCCAGACGCGACCCAGTCATTAAGTCTTTTTGTTCTGTATCTATGGACGCGACTCAGTCGTTTGTTCTAAAAGTTCTATTGCCATACTGGCTGGCAACATTCTTATCCCTTGCTTGCTAGCTAGCCAACTACGGCTAACTGACAGTCATGTCAAAATAAGAGCAAAGTAGCAGCATTTGCATAAGCTGTTTTCTCTTGACATTTATTTGGATACATTCATAAACAATGAGCTAATGATACACAATTTCGCATGGCATAGAGAATGTGCTCTCTCATCAAGACACTGTTGTTTAGAGGAGCTAGCCAACAACACAGCTAACAAAATCACTTCAAACTGAAGCTGGAAAGACTGCAAACTAGCTGCATTTCATTTTTACCTATTTTCTATTGACATTTCTTTGTGTAGGTCCATAAAAATGATGCTGATTCATGATTTCGACTAACTGAGAAAAGCTGCCTGCCTGCTTGTCTCATCCCGACTCCAAACCCATACACGTTCATTACTATGAGATAGCTGGAGATCAAATTTCAATATTGAAACGATGTTGCAAGTGTCAGAGAGACCACAAGTTTTATCCAAATCTCCGCTATTGAAAACCAATCGCTAGTTTAAAGGAAATGGGAGATAATGTCTCAATGCTTTTTACAGTGGAGATCTAGTTTATAAATTGCCTGGCTGGGCTGATGAGACAGTGGATTGCGCAGTGAGATGGAACCGAGTAAATTAGCATATCAACGTCATAGCTGTAGCTGGTGGTAATTTATGGAATAGACATGAATGTGGTTTTAACCAATCAGTGTCCAGGAGTAGACCCACCCATTGTATAAATCTGCTCACAGCAGCAGTTTAAAGATGCAGTGTTTTTTTACAGTGTATTCTCAATCAGTGATAGTGAGAGTTATTAGGTGTGATCTATCATCATAAACATGTTTGAGTAAAATCTAACACTCATATCTGCAGTATAAAGTGTGTTTAGATGAGATGGTGATGTTTGGTGTAAAAGGACACCATTGTAGCCATTCAGCTACATTCTCTGGCACATGTGAGCACACTGTACTGCCAGGGTGGAGAGGACATTTAGTTACAACCCTTCATCATGGCCAAGGCAGGGATATAACCTTCATATTTAGAAATAGAGGAGGTGCAACCAGGATACAATCATGTTTCACAATCTCACTTATTCATGCCTCAAAGAATTGTTTACGAGCTGACACACATGGAATCAAACCCACCCCAACCTTCCTAGTGAATGTCTCAGAAAACTGTCAAGTCTGTGTGACCTTCGTGTAATAAAACACTATTGTGACATCTGTGTGCTTTTTGTTGAACAGGAGTGAAGGGAGTGAAAGTGGATGACTGACCCAGTGGCAGGAGGAGTCGGTGAAGAGAACAAACTGTACATTTAGAAAGCAGATCACATGAAACAGGGAGAATAGAATGTGTGGACCGGGTGGGTGTGGAAAGTGAATGTGTGGACCGGGTGGGTGTGGAAAGTGAATGTGTGGACCGGGTGGGTGTGGAAAGTGAATGTGTGGACCGGGTGGGTGTGGAAAGTGAATGTGTGAACCGGGTGGGTGTGGAAAGTGAATGTGTGGACCGGGTGGGTGTGGAAAGTGAATGTGTGGACCGGGTGGGTGTGGAAAGTGAATGTGTGGACCGGGTGGGTGTGGAAAGTGAATGTGTGGACCGGGTGGGTGTGGAAAGTGAATGTGTGGACCGGGTGGGTGTGGAAAGTGAATGTGTGGACCGGGTGGGTGTGGAAAGTGAATGTGTGGACCGGGTGGGTGTGGAAAGTGAATGTGTGGACCGGGTGGGTGTGGAAAGTGAATGTGTGGACCGGGTGGGTGTGGAAAGTGAATGTGTGGACCAGGTGGGTGTGGAAAATGAATGTGTGGAAAATGAATGTGTGGACCGGGTGGGTGTGGAAAGTGAATGTGTGGACCGGGTGGGTGTGGAAAGTGAATGTGTGGACCGGGTGGGTGTGGAAAGTGAATGTGTGGACCGGGTGGGTGTGGAAAGTGAATGTGTGGACCGGGTGGGTGTGGAAAGTGAATGTGTGGACCGGGTGGGTGTGGAAAGTGAATGTGTGGACTGGGTGGGTGTGGAAAGTGAATGTGTGGACCGGGTGGGTGTGGAAAGTGAATGTGTGGACTGGGTGGGTGGGGAAAGTGAATGTGTGGACCGGGTGGGTGTGGAAAGTGAATGTGTGGACCGGGTGGGTGTGGAAAGTGAATGTGTGGACTGGGTGGGTGTGGAAAGTGAATGTGTGCGGTTATGTTGTTTAAAACATCTGTGGTTTGGGGGTAGTTGGGTATGTACAATGGCAGGGGGGAGTGTGTGAGAGAGAGTGTGAGTCATGTTCAGGGTCCTCTTCTGTGAGTCATAGAGTTAACAGAGCTTGGAGCCGCTCCATGGCCTTGCCTGACCGCCCGTATGTACTGGAATGGCCCTGCATGTGAGCATATACGTGTGAGTAGTGGGAAGGTGGGGAGGCAGTAATGGGGGTAGGAGCTTTCCCCAATACGCAACCAGGAAAAACTCCTAGACCAGGGTTTAACAGTATGGGGTAAGATGAAATGGACTGCAGTTGTTTGCTTCCCAGGTCTCATTAGGGGGGAAAAGGAATGACTTCACAAGGAGAGGAAAGACAAAACAAAGAATGTGTGGGTGGCTGAAATGTCTAATAAGTGCAGAGGAAGTGTAAGCTGCAGGTACATACTTCTAGAGATGTGTGTGTGCGTGGGCGGGTGTCACTGCACTGTGTGGGTTTCGGGTGTGGGTTTTGATTACCGGCTGCTGAGCCAACAAGCCAAAGCACAGCAGATGTGCACACACTGATACCAGTGTACGAGTCATACAATCACGTGCACACACACAAGAACACAGGCACATCCTGTCCCCCCTCCCTCCTCCTTACCTTCTCATTCCAGTCCTTTTCATTCTTCCCTCAACCCACCTATTTTCCATCATCTCCAAGTTCCACTCATCAGTTCTAATCCCTCCATCTCCCTCTCTCCTCTGTGACAGTGTTGTTCACATCCATCACTCCCCACAGGCAGGTCCTCGGCACACAGCAGGCCCGCTACATCTCACACGCTTTTAATTAGCCAAAAGCCCCACTTCTCCCTCCTTCTCCCACTTCTCCCACAACCCCTCTCTCTCGCCCTCGCTTCGCTCCCCCCGTTCTCTCTCTCTCTCTCTCTCTCTCTCTCTCTCTCTCTCTCTCTCTCTCTCTCTCTCTCTCTCTCTCTCTCTCTCTCTCTCTCTCTCTCTCTCTCTCTCTCTCTCTCTCTCTGTCTCCCTCTCTCAGATCCTTTGTACTCTCTCAGTGTGAGAAACTCATACTGATCCTATCATTTCTCCAATTATATCACAGGGGAAGTATGGACCCTTAACTGGCAGAAAGCAATCAAAATATTATCCATATAACATGTCTGAATCATAGCAGCTCCACCAGAATGTCAGAGATCTCCAGATTACATCTGATTGGACAGGTGTGTGCTGTATGATATGAGGAAAAATATGCCATTATGTTGTTCCACAGAATGGCTGGGATACTGGGGATAACAATCATTTTAACTCATGAGCATGTTGAGAATATATTA